>NW_006198512.1:460208-463007 GCF_000334495.1 Tupaia belangeri chinensis | reverse complement strand
CGTTTCCGGCTGTCTTAGTGGCCGTGAAAGGTCCTGGGGGCGGGGTACGTTTCGTTTGTCTGAGTTTGTCTGTAGCTGTGACACAGAACTGGTGCTCAATAAATTTTCATTAAATAAATAAATGCTAATAAAATTGTATTCACCAGTCATAACTTTTTAAGAAAGATGTTAAATCCACAAAACAATTTTCTGTAGTATAGGTATCAAAATGTGCCACTAATGAAAATGTCTAAGATTCTTTAAATTTAGACATGTACTATCTACCTTTTCTTCTCAAGATCCTCCTAATCTGCCACACAACACAAAACAAATCAATATCTGCTATTTCATTACATGTTTCAGACTTTAAAAAGTTTTATTGTATCCTTAAATCCATAAAGCCCACAATTTATGCAAATCAAAACTGAAGAGTATCACTACTGAATTTAAAATAATTCACATTCAAATAAAAACTTGAGTATTCAAGTCTTGGTTTATATAAGCTTTGGTATGAAAGGCTCTAAAATCAATTTTGACTAGAAAAGAGAACTGGTATTCTTTCATTTTCTTTCTTCTTTTTTTTTAACTTCAGGTTTTTACCACAGAGTGCACGCACTCACCAGAGAGAGACAGAGAGAGGGAAAGTGAGAAATCTCCCCCCAGGAAGAAAGCCACACTGCAATCCCTTCTCCTCCACTCTCCTCTTAGGATGTTAGGCACACACATGCATGCAGTGTGATATGCAAGCCATTGGGACCAGGACTCGAACCATGGTCAGCCATGTGGAAATCCAGCACCTTAACCACCATGCCACCTGCTGGCCCTCATTTTCTATGTAAATAAATTATGTATTCATATTTATTAAGTTTTTAGCTTAGAAGAAAAAGATAGGTTGCCTTGACTGCTAAAAACACCAAGAGTAATAAAAACAAAAGTGAACCTTTAAAGATGCTCATAAGGGGGACCAGTAGTTGGTGTAATGGCTATGTCGTTGGACTCCTATGTAGTCGACCTCCGTTCGAGTCCCGGTCCTGCTCGCTTAAACTCACACTGGGCGCATGTGTATGCGTGCCCAAGATCCCGAGAGGAGAATGGGGGGAGAAGGGATTCAGTCCTGGCCATCCCCTCTAGGGGGTGATTTCTCACTTTCTGTCTTTCTGGCAAGAGCCCACGGGCCCTAGAGCAAAAACCTCCCCCCACCTTCCAAAAAAAAGAGGCAGAGGTGGGATGGAGGGTGGTGCAGCAGTAGCGAAGCACTAGAGCCTGGCACACAAGAACGCTCCAGGCTTAGATCTGGACGCCTCCCCGAACACGGTGGTCACGGGTGCGCCCACGATCCAGGGCTGGCTGAGAGTGGAGATGGAGTGTGGTGTGAGGACCCTGTTGAGAGTGCCTGTCTTTCTATCTCTGTCTCTTACTCATGGAAGAAATAAACCACTTCAAATTAAAGGGGAGAAAACTTAAATGATGAAACTACAAAATAATGTGTGCTAACTGGTTTTTACATTGGAGACTCTTTGGCTATCCACTAGTTGCAATATTAGGATGGTTCATCTAAACCTTGTAAAATTAAGAGCACAGACTATGTTTTGATTTGGTATTCTATTTCATTAAAAAAACAGATGTTTCATTTCCTGGAAAAGCACCAACATGGAAAACATGATTTCATAACTGTGTCATTTTCATAAACTGAAGTTCACTAAAGCACCAGTGTTATTGCACAAGGTAGAAACGACACGAGCTTGCAGTCAGTGCTGCAGACCGAGTGCAGCAGTGCAGTCTGAAGCAGAGAGCTCTGGTTCAACAGTTCTCTACAACCCACTGCATCTCACCCTAGAGGAGGAATGCTGGCAAGGATCTCGACCACATGCAAAGTGCTCTTAAAGCTGTTGGGCCCTGATATTTTATTCAGCAGTTTGAAATCAATCCACAGCTTTCCTCATTCACCCTCCCACTTGGGGCCAATGCAGGGGCATGAACATCTATTGAGGAAAACCACAAAAAACTTCAGAACAGCTACCACGGTAGGCTTGTTTTTCATGTATTATTTTAAATATCACTTGCTAGATTGTGACTCATCTGTCTTAATAAACGTAGAGGTCATCTCTAGTTTGTTCAAGTTCCAGCCACTTTGAACAACTGATTTTTAAGAACTTTCATAAAGCACAGCACAACCTGAATACGCATGCAGGCAAGGACAGGGTGCTGTTAAGTCATAAACCCGTTTTAGCCTTAATTTTCAACCACTGTTTTTTTTTTGTTTTTTTTTTTTTTTTAATTGGCATCTATGAAACAGTTTCAGCAACTCTGAGTAACCCTATCTGAAGTTACTGTTTGAAGAAAAACCCCGACATTGCACCCATCACACAAAACCCACGGGGGAGCCTAAGAGCAGCCTCCTCCTCCCATTCCCTGAAGTCACTTGATAAAGTTCTCCATGTCCTCTGTCTGCAGTGTTCATTGTTTGAATTTCAAAAGCAATACTCTTAACTAAAAATAGTGAAAACCTACGGAAATGACAAGATTAAGAAAAATGGCTCCTGTCGCCTGCTTCTCTACATATTCTGTATCACCTAGAAATAAATGTTATGACTATTTCTGATAATGTTCAACTTAAGGTTTAAGTTGTAAAACTTTCCTTAGAACTTGTTTCTGTTCATGCTAATATAAAGTGGGGTTCTTATAAAGTAGTCAAGTTGAAATATGACACTTTGAACTCACATGAGATAGGATCTTCATTTTAACTATTTCTTCTACAGGTATCCTAAGATTTCAGTTGATGCGAGTACCTCTATTCAAGAAACTTAAATTATCAATATT
>NW_006198512.1:444870-459872 GCF_000334495.1 Tupaia belangeri chinensis | reverse complement strand
GCTTGCAGGAAAGGACAGGGTGCTGTTAAGTCATAAACCCTTTTTAGCCTTAATTTTCAACCACTGTTTTTTTTTTGTTTTTTTTTTTTTTTTAATTGGCATCTATGAAACAGTTTCAGCAACTCTGAGTAACCCTATCTGAAGTTACTGTTTGAAGAAAAACCCCGACATTGCACCCATCACACAAAACCCACGGGGGAGCCTAAGAGCAGCCTCCTCCTCCCATTCCCTGAAGTCACTTGATAAAGTTCTCCATGTCCTCTGTCTGCAGTGTTCATTGTTTGAATTTCAAAAGCAATACTCTTAACTAAAAATAGTGAAAACCTACGGAAATGACAAGATTAAGAAAAATGGCTCCTGTCGCCTGCTTCTCTACATATTCTGTATCACCTAGAAATAAATGTTATGACTATTTCTGATAATGTTCAACTTAAGGTTTAAGTTGTAAAACTTTCCTTAGAACTTGTTTCTGTTCATGCTAATATAAAGTGGGGTTCTTATAAAGTAGTCAAGTTGAAATATGACACTTTGAACTCACATGAGATAGGATCTTCATTTTAACTATTTCTTCTACAGGTATCCTAAGATTTCAGTTGATGCGAGTACCTCTATTCAAGAAACTTAAATTATCAATATTTCTTGGATTTTTGAGAGTAAAAAAAAGAAAGTATTTTCTGAAACTGTGTTTCAGACTGTTCACTGATATATTAAAAACTGTTAGCAGCTAATTAAAGATCACCAAGGGTTAAATACTGGTTCTCTGGCCCCTACTGAGCACAGCCTGCCAAAACATCCTCTCAGCTTTTAAATATTGCTCAGATGGTCTGTGTTTTTACTTCCAGGGGAAAATCGAGTTTGGTCCCACCACCAGCAGGCCGCGAGTGTGCTGCCGTGCGGTCACCTGGATTCCTGCACAATGAAGATTCTGTATTCTGCGCTTTTCCTGCTCCTGGTTGTGCCTCAGGCAGAGTCGGCACCCCGGGCTCAGCAGGGCTCCCGCGTTACCACTGATTATGGAACAGACGATTTTGAAGAAACCATATTTAGCCAAGATTATGAGGATGGAAAAAATATTAAGGTACTTTATTTTCTACTCTAAACTTAACCTTGTTAAATAGTGCCCATTTTAATAAATGTTTCTGTTTTACCTGCATGAATGTGACAGGAAAGGAGAAAGGAAAAACACTTTGAATGATTCAAACTAACTCATAATAATTGTTCTAAGATTGTATTTTGAAATATGCATGTCTCACAAATGAATAAACAGTGTTTACAGTAACCAAAAAATAAGATTTAAGGAAAACGAGACTTTAAGATGACCCTAGGGCCAGTTGTGATTTGTATGTTGGATAATGTGACATAATGCCCTATATTTGCATATTATAGTGACTCAGAAGAAAACTAGGAGAGGTGTCTAGCAGGAGAAATCAAGATGACTTATCAGGTTAAGGTTTATTACTTAAGAAAAAATGTGTTTAAGGAAATAAGAGTGCTATTATTTTGGAGACTGTAGCATTTCACAATACATTACATACCCCAACTACACATGCTACAGGAAAATGAAAATCAACCGAACACGGGCCTTTAAAAAAATCAGTTTTGACAGTTCAGATCCTCCATCAATTTGTATCACGGAACTAAAACTGTCACTGAGTTAACACTCACAGGGATGACTTTTATACCTCATCATTCACTCCTTCGCTTTATGGGAAAAGTAAGGACTTGTGGTTTTCTTGGCACACAAGTGAACACTGGGCAAAGAAAAATTAATAAAATACAGAAGTACCTGCTTCCCACTGGGTCTGTCTCCTACCCCCCCACCCCCCGACACACACACAGGGCAATAAGAAATACAGCCAAATATACAACCATATTGTTTCCAAAGTTATTCTCCACTATAAGTTAGATGGTAAACATTTTAAGACAGTCCAATTACAATTGCTTCTTTCTGCTTTCTTTTATTGTAGAACATAATGGGCAAATGTTGAACCAGTTCCTTTTGGAGTTAACTAATATGCTAGTAGCATTTTCACTCACAATTAAAACAAAAAGATAGGTATCACTCGTCATAGCTTCAAGTTTAAAACATAAAAAGAAACCCATAACATAAGCTGTTGGCTCATTCAGATGATTTGAACCTATCCATCAGTTATAAGAACATGTTCAAAATTCCCTGGTGCCTAATAAATTCAGAGATGATTTTCTCTCTGCTTCTCTTCGCAGGGCTTTAGAAGTTCCTCTATCTTTATGTAAATGCATAGAGTAAGATATTTATGGAATGAAGTAAAACTCAACAGGATTTATACAAATGTCAAGTGGAGGGAGGATGTTCAGCTCAGAGGGGAGACTAGGGCAAAGGGTGGCTTCAGAAGGGATACCAGGTGGCCATGCTTACCAGCACAGGAAGAGCAGGACCCCATGGAGACCCTGCAATCTTAATGGCAGGACATGTCCTCTCTGAGAATAAGGAAAGAGAGACCCTAACATTCCTGGAGTTAGCAGCCTAGCCTGGTGGTCTGGGTGGGACGGGCTGGAGTAAAGGGCTTCCAAGGGCCAGGGATTACTGGAGCCACATGTAGATATTGAAAAGCTTACCCCAGGGGGCCAGCAGGTGGTGTGGTGGTTAAGGTGCTGGACTCCCACATGGCCGACTGTGGTTTGAGTTCTGGACCTGGCGGCTGCTGTCCCACTTTCTCTGGTGAAAGCACAAAAGTACTTTTTTTTTTTTTTTTTTTAACAAAAGTAAAAAAGACCTGGTTCTTTTAGTAAGGAATTCATAGTCTGGAATGAAAAAAAGCTAAACAAATATTGACATTATGATTTCATGAGTGACAGAATGGAATAATGAATGAAACCTAATGGAACACAAAATGGATGCTGCTAACGGTGACTGTCAGAGGACAACTGCGGTCTGTGTCCCCCTGGTTTACAGTCAGACTTCATCACACCTGATAACGGGCTGTATTTTCCCAATAGGAAAAAAGAAAGATGGTAATACCTGGCGAGAAAAGTCTTCGATTACAAAAAGATGAGAGTGTAACACCGCCCCTGAAGAAAGAAAATGATGGTAAGTGTGAGTACTCTATCATCTAATTTTTTTCTCCAAGAAAGGAGCTTTTAAAAACAGCTGTAAAGGGGAACCAGCAGTTAGCGTAATGGCTATGTCGCTGGACTCCCATGTAGTCGACCGCGGTTCGTGTTCCGGACCCGGTGGCTTAAAACTCATGCCGGGCGCGTGTGCATGCGTGTCCAAGATCCCGAGAGGAGAATGGAGGAGAAGGGATTGCGGCGTGACCATCCCCCCTGGGGGGTGATTTCTCGCTATCTGTCTCTATGTCTCTCTCTGTCTGTCTGGCGAGCGCACACGCCCTACTGTGAAAATCTCTCCAAAACAAAACAAAACAAAACAAAACAAAAAAAACAGCTGTAAAGGAACTTCATTCCTTGTAGTAACAAAAAATTGCCTCAAGATATAGTAGATACAGGAATCAGCAGTTAGTGTAATGGCTATGTTGCTGGACTCCCACGTAGTTGACTGTGGTTCACGTCCCGGACCCAGTGGCTTAAAACTCACGCCAGTTGCATGTGCATGCATCCCCAAGATCCCGAGAGGAGAATGGAGGAGAAGGGACTGTGGCGTGACCATCCCCCCTGGGGGGTGATTTCTCGCTTTCTGTCTCTATGTTTCTCTCTGTCTGTCTGGAGAGTGCACACACCCTATAGTGAAAACCTCTCCGAAAAAAAAAAAGATATAGTAGATATGAATGGTGAAGTTTTATCTCCAACAATGACACCAGGAGGTGTACTGGGAGTGTGCATGCTTTGCTTTTCTACACGGCAAATGAATGGTACAGGTGCGATGGCAACACTCAGGAAAACCAAGGCTCGGGCCAAGCCACGCCTGCACCAGGTATTTGTTTCTGTGCAATCAATTCAAGAAATCCTGAGATAGTGATTATTTGTCAAGTGCAGCACACAGGCTCAACATAAGAAAAATAAGATATAATTCTTGCTTTCAAGGAACTCACAGAAGAAAAATGGCCACATGTATAAGTAACAATAATGTACATTTCAATGGAAAACTCATAAAGTAACAAACTATAAGTCCTACTTAGTTCCTATGTATTTCGTTTATTCTTGCTTTTTCATAGAACATTTTACATGGAAACAGGAAAATAAAATCAGCCACTGGTCTATTGCTATAATAAAATGAAAATGAACCAAAAGAAAAAACATGTTTAAAAACATTTAAAGTTTACTTATTTTATTTCTTGAATGAGAGATGCACCCTTGACAGGGTCTCATCACACCAACATCCTCCTTCCATCTGCCAGCAGTCAGGACAGGGGTACACATGCCCTGAATGTCTCAGGTTGACCCAGGAGTGAACCACGGTGTTCCATGTGGCTCCACCACTGCAGAGTGGTGCCCTATGGCTCCACCACAGCTGAGTTGTCTTTTTGAGAAGTAGTGCAATAAAAACCTTGAACAAATGTAAAGACATATCTTGTTCTTAGGGTGACTCAGGATCATAGGTGTCAGCTCTGCTAACTTTATAAATTTTAGACAAAAATTACCAATAATTTTTCTCATAAAGCTAGAAAAACTGACTCTAAAGTTCACATAGAAAAACATGCACAGAAGGACCAGCAGATGGCATAATGGTTACTTCACTGGACTCCCACATAGACAACCACAGTTTGAGTCCTGGACCTGGTGGCTTAAAACTCTTGCCAGGCATGTGCTTGTGCGTGCCCAAAATCCCAAGAGAAGAATGGAGGAGAAGGGTCTGCAGTGTGGCCATCCCCTGGGGAGGAGGGAGGATTTCTTTCTTTCTTTCTTTTTTTTTTTTTTTAAGAATTATTATATTTAAATTTATCTATTTATTTATTCATTTTTAATCTGACCAGAGAGGTCTCTCTCTGGTGAGAGAGAGAGAAAGAGAGAGAGAAGAGAAAGTGAGCTAGCAAGCCACCAGGTCCAGGACTCGAACCGCCATGTGGGAGTCTAGTGACCCCAACCACCACACTACCTGCCAGCCCCTGAGGGGATTTCTCGGTTTTTGTCTCTCTGGCGAGGCATGTACCCTACAGCAAAAAAATCTCTCTTAAAAAAAAAAAAAGAAAAAAGAAAGAGAGACCCATAGTTAGCATAATGGCTATGTCGCTGGACTCCCATGTAGTTGACCGTGGTTCGCGTCCCGGACCTGGTGGCTTAAGACTCACGCCGGGCATGTCTGCGTGCGTGCCCAAGATCCCAAAGAGGAGAATGGAGGAGAAGGGATTGTGGCGTGGCCATCCCCCCTGGGGGGTGATTTCTTGCTTTCTGTCTGTCTTTCTGGCGAGCGCACGTGCCCTATAGCAAAAAAAATCTCCACACCCCCCCAAAAAAAAAGAGAAGAAAGAAAGAAAAGAAAGACATGCATAGAGACAGGGAAACAGCAACCAAGGAACATGGTGAGACAAGACTTACTACACCTTAAAGCAGTCATATAGCTTCTCTACTTCAAAAGTGTGACACTGGTTCATGAATGGGCAAAAAGACTAGTGTAACAGAATGGAAAGGTCAGAAACAGAAATACACAGAAACACTTAACATAGAAAAGAAAATTCTGGGGACCAGCACTTAGTGTAATGGCTATGTCTCTGGACTCCCACGTAGTCGACCGCGGTTCGTGTTCTGGACCCGGTGGCTTAAAACTCATGCCGGGCACGTGTGCATACGTGCCCAAGATCTCAAGAGGAGAACGGAGGAGAAGGGATTGCAGCATGGCCATCCCCCCGGGGGGTGATTCCTCGCTTTCTGTCTCTCTCTGTTTGTCTGGCGAGCGCACAAGCCCTATAGCAAAAAAAAAAAAAAAAAAAAAAACAACTCTAAAAAAAAAGGAAAAAAAAGAAAATTCTAACTCAAATCATTAAGCAAAAATGGTATTTTTAAAAAATGGTGCGAGGGGGACCAGCAGACGGCATAATGGCTATGCTGCTGGACTCCCATGTAGTTGACTGCAGTTTGAGTCCCGGTCCTGGTGGCTTAAACCACACCGTGCCCATGTGTGTGCGTGTGTGCCCAAGATCCCAAGAGGAGAATAGAGGAGAAGGGATTGTGGTGTGGCTATTCCCCTGGGGGGCGAGTTCTCACTGTCTCTCTGTCTCTGTCTTTCTGGCAAGCGTATGTGCCCTATAGCAAAAACTTGTCCCCCTCCAAAAAAAAAAAAAATTGTGCTAGGAGAACTAAGCCATTTGAAAAGGGACATAATTAGAGCTATACCTTAGGCAGAAAAGGAAATTCCAAATAGATGAGGCATTTAAGTGTACAGAATGAAACTGTAAGTATGAGAAGATAGCCTGGCTGTAGGGTATCTCAAAATAGAGACTGTGGTGAAGATGAATAAACATGCCTCTGTGAAAATGAACTTGTGTACAGCTTAGCATGTCACACACAGATCACAAATGAAAACGGGGGGTAAGCAGTAATATGACAAAAAACTAATATAGGTTGAGCATTCCTAACCCAAAATCCAAACTACAAAGTGCTCCAAATTCCAAAAGTTTCTGAGCACCAATATGATGCCACTCATAGAAAATCCACATGACCTCTTGTAATGAGCTGCAGTCAGAATTCTGCAACAGAAAAACACCGTGGGGCCAGCAGGTGGCATGGTGGGTAAGGATTGGACACTCCCACACAGCCGGCCACAGTTGGCGTCCCAAACCTGGTGGCTTGGTTTCTCACGTTTCCCTCTGTGTCTTTCTATCTCTCAAATTTAAAAAAAAATGAATAAAAAAAATGAAATAAATAACTCTTTTTAAAAAAACAAAAAACACCATGTAAAGTACCTTCAGATTATGTGTCCAAAGTGTATATGAAGGTACAACAGGTGGCGTAGAGATTAAAGTGCTGGATCCCACATGGCTGACTGAGTGGTCTGAGTCCCAGATGTGCTGGCTTAAGAGGTTTCAGGTGGGCTCATGTCCAAGAAGAAAGTGGAAAAGGGACTCCGGTGTTGCCATCCCCCCAAGGGATGATTTCTTACTTTCTCTCTGGTGAGTGCACATGCCCTATAGCAAATCAGAACTGAAAAAGGAAACAAAAGTATATGTGAAATATAAATGAATCTCATGTTTAAATGTGGATCTTTACAGAGATTATATATATACCAATATTTCAAATCAAAACCCATCTGGCTCTATCACATCAGATTAGAGAGGCCCTATCCATAGTCTACTGTATAAGTAACTCCAGTAGAGTGGAGGCAGCTGAACACCACATGGCTTACTGCACGGTTTGAGTCCTGGACCCAGGGGCTTGGAAAACACACAGGGCATGGGTGTGTGCATGCCCAAAAGCAGTTACAACTCAGCTTGTCAACAAAGACCCAGGGGTGTAGGTGTGATTCTGTGCGCACAGGTGTGTATGATGGGGTATGTGTTTATGTGTCTATGTGTACATGTGGGGTCCACATACAGTGTTTAACGAATACAAGCTGTAGGTCTGCAGAAATTCTGTAGAAAGAAAAAGCACATGCACGCATGTGTTTCCTGGTTCCCTCTGATCAGGTTTCTGGCAGAGACCCCAGCAGCAGTGCAATGCACACACATACCTAGACCCTGGGTCCTAAGACCATTCTCCACTAAGAGAAACCAGTGTTTCTTGAAGAGAGAGCTGATTTCAGATTGGGGCAGGAAAAATGCCAAGATTGGTCTGGGACATCTAATCACACCAGAAAATAAGGACATTCTTAACAAATAATGGGGACATTTAAATAAAAAAAAATTTATTGAAATATATGAAATATCCACATAAAAATATGCTAATGATGTCAAAGACCTGTACACTAAAATCTAGGCAACATTGCTGACAGAAATTAAAGACCCCAAAACATGAAGAAATATATCTCATGTTCAAGGTCTGGAAGATGCAACACCATTAAGGTGTCAATTTTCGGGATCAGCAGTTGGAGTGATGGCTATGTCGCTGGATTCCCATGTAGTCGACCACAGTTTGAGTCCTGGACCCAATGGCTTAAACTCACACGGATACATGTGTGTGTGCGTGCCCAAGATCCCAAGAGGAGAATGGAGGAGAAGGGATTGCAGCATGGCCATGCCCCCCTGGGGCGGGTGATTTCTTGCTTTCTCTCTCTCTGACGAGTGCACGCGCGCTACAGCAAAAACCTCTCAAAAAAAAAAAAAAACAAACAAAACAAAAAACAAAAAACAAAACGATGTCAGTTTTCCCCAAGTTTACTTATAGACTCAACACAAGCCCACCAAAAATCCTAACAGTCTTTTCCCTTTTTTTTTTAATGAACAAGCAGATTCTAAAACTTACAGGGGAATATAAAGAACTTGGGACAGTCAAAACAATGCTAAAGAAGAACAAAGTTGAAGAATTTATACTACTAACAGCAACTTATAAAGGTGTAGGAATTAAGACATTGTGGTATTGGCATTAACAATGAAAAACAGACCAATGGAACAGAAGGGAGTCTAGAAGTTGGTTACACCATGTGGCCAGGTAGTCTTTGAAACGTGACAACACAGCACAACAAAGGAATAATAATCTTTTCTAAAAATGGTGCTGAGTGAACCACATAATCATGAAGGGGAAAGAACTTTGAACCTTCTGGTACCATGCTGAATAAAATGAACTAGAAATGGACCCCATTCCAAAACTTACAGAGCTTAAATTGCATGACCTCTAGAAAAAAACAAAGGATAAAATCTTGGCCATTGGCAAACATTATTTTCTAAGAATTATTTTATTTAATTTTATTCATTTTCATTATTTTATTTTAGTGAAGTTGACCGGAGAGCCAGAGAGAGAGAGAAGGAAAGTGAGAAAGCAAGCAGCCACATCTTGGACTCAAACTGTGGTCAGCCATGTGGGAGTCCAGCTGCCCTAACTACTATGCCACCCACCAACCCAGGCAAGCATTCTTAAAATACAACAGAAAAAGCATGAATGACAAAGGATCCAAAGGTTTGCTCATTAAATCTGAAATGTTTGTTCTTCAAAAGACAAAAACATTTGCAAAACAAAAATCTGACAAACTACTTTCATCTAGAATATATACTTCTAGAGTTAAATAATAATAATACAAAAGCATAATTAAAAGTAGGCAATGGATATGAACTGATACCTCACCAAAAAAAAAAAAATGTGGATGGCAAATAAGCAAATAAAACATGCTCAACATCATTTCATCATTAGGAAAACACAAATTAAAACACAAACACAAATTAAAACACAGTAAGATACCACAATACACATTACTTGAATGGCTAAGATTAAAAAGCCTGGGACCAGCAGTTAGTGTAATGGCTATGTCGCTGGACTCCCACGTAGTTGACCGTGGTTTGAGTCCCAGACCCGGTGGCTTAAATTCACGCTGGGCGCGTGTGTGTGTGTGTGCCCAAGATCCTGAGAGAAGAATGGAGAAGAGACTGTGGCGTGGCCATTCCCCTGGGGGGTGATTTTTCGCTTTCTGTCTCTGTCTCTCTCTGTCTTTCTGGTGAGCACATGCGCCCTATAGCAAAAACCTCTCAAAAAAAAAAAAAAAAAAAAAGAGTCTGACCATACCCATACAAAGCAACTGTAACTCATCTCTGCTGGTGGAAATGCAACATGGCACCATCCTTTAGAAAACAGTTTTCTGAACAGTTTTACCTTTCTTCAAACTATCTAGTGATAAATGATCCAGGTAAGAATCACCAGTGGATGCAAAATCTAGTGGACAAAAGTTTAATGACGTATCAGATATTAGAGTCTGTAAGTACTTCTTTCTAGAAGGTACCTATTGTTTACAAAATGAAAACTAGTAACTTCACAGATCAAGAACCAGCAGACACTCCTTGAACCAAAGGATCAGTGTCTCAGGAATAGAGCAGACACATTGTGTGTCTTGACACATGGCATTAGGGCAGGCTTCCATGATATCCTGCCAAAAAAGAGGAACTGAGACAATGGCTGGAGGGAGCAAGGGAAGTCCTGCACTTCTCAAAGTGAGAGCCATGAGGGACCAAGATTGAGGGACTGTCCAGGTTAAAGGAAAGAGGCATTAGTAACCAGGAGTGACCTGGGTGCGATGGGGCATGAGCAGCAGCTGTGTCGATGGCGTTGATTTTCAAATTAACAGTCTGCTTATTTACAGTGGTTTCTAAAGCCATTAGTTATTGGCAACAATCTGAAATATATTTCTGACATACCAAATTTGATAAATCAAGCTCAGATTTACCTTGACCCCTGCTGTATACATTTTTATTTAGTATTCAGATGAGGAAATGTAACTGTTGATCAATTCAGCAATGAAATGAGCACTGCTAAAACAGAATAAAAAGTGGAAGACAGCCAGCCAGGTGAAGTGGTATTTAAGGAGGCTGGATCTCACCTGGCTGACTGGATAGTTCAAGTCCCAGACCTGAAGGCTTGAAAAACATGCCGGGCACATGTGCATGTGTGCCCCAAATCCTGAGAGAATAGAGGGGCAGGGAATGTGGCATGGCCATGCCCTCTGAGGGATGCTTTTTCACTTTCTTCCTCTTTCTCTGGCAAGCACACACACCCATGTAGCAGGGGGAAAAATGTGTATGTGTGAATTACGGGTTCTAAAACAAAATTCTGTGTAGGTTCGAACACAGAGTAGGTCACTAGCTACTATGACTAAGCATTTTTTTCTGTTTTCATCTATGAGTCTGTTTAAGTACCTTCTCAAATTAGTAACACACTCATGGTCAGTAATTTTTGGTACTAGAGGCCAATGTTTTCAAACTACTATTTATATTCTATGCTTCTGTTTCTGCATCTAGAAATGCCCACATGCCTGCTGTGTGTGTGTCTAAGTGGCTCTGTGTACTGTGAGGAAGTGGACATCGAAGCCGTGCCCCCTCTGCCCAAGGAATCAGCCTATCTTTATGCACGATTCAACAAAATTAAAAAGCTGACTGCCAAAGATTTTGCAGACATTCGTAAGTTAAGTTTAAAAAACATACGGGTGTTAACTCATATGAGTATTTAACTTACATAAACACAAGTTTCTACTATCTGGAGAACGCCCCACACCTGGGGTGTCACTGTGAAGTATGTAAGTACGGTCCCCGCTTCAATCAAAAACTAGTGGTTTGCTGGTGAGTCTCCTTTCTATCCAGACAGCCTGTTTCTTCCCTGGTGACTTTGGTGTCTATGCTGACAGCCCATCTAACGGGGGCAATTGCAACCTCTCAATTTCAGTACTTCAAGATCTACCTGGCCCCACACCATGAGTAGCACCAACATAACTGGAAGTTTCTCAAATCACGACATTCTGCTTTCTGCCTTTACTACAAAAACAGAGAAACTGCTTTTCTTTACCTTAACTCATGGCTTTTAAACCTGGCTGCATAAAACCTAGGGAAGCATATTTAAAACACTGATCCTGGGCCCTGCTTCTCAGAGGTCATAATCCAGGAGTGGAGTAAGGTCCGAGTACCATAATTTTAACAAGCACCTTCTTGGATGCCTCTCATGTGAGACAGTGCAGAGGGCAGGGGCATCTAACCCGTCCCAGGTGGTAGGCACCCTTGGATTCTGGCTAACTTCGGGCTTTGTGAAAAGACCGTCAGAAGTCCTTATTTCTGCGGCACCCATGCCCAGCCCTAGGTCAGAACTTCTTGTAGTTTTCTACATGTCTATGTTGTCAAGTGCTTCTGAAAAATATGACACCAAGAGATACACACGGGTCGCACACACATGTGTCCATGAACTGTATCTGGGTTCGCACTGCACCGAGAGCTTCCCACTGGGTACTGTGGTGTGAGTCCTCTTTATCTGTGGGTTGCAATATCTGCAAATTCACCTACTTACTAAATTTATTTGTAACCCAAAAATGAACACAGGTTGTGTGCTTACGTCATTTGCAGATGTGTGCAGAGTGGCAAGAGGTTCGATTCCTGGACATGTGCATACCAGAGGAGGCAAATGCAGCAATGTGGTCTCCTGCAAGTGTCAGTTTTGTCCTTCCTGTTAATGGCTTGGCTGTGTAAGGCCTAGGCGCTCCCCAGTGTTCTCAAGTGCATCACTCCATGATGGGCCTCACAGAGAAAGTGCAGGCTAGGCTGGCACCATTTCGATGTGAGTGACGGCACATCAGTGAGTCAGCAACACACGCCGTACAAGGTGTCTTCAAACAAAACTACACGCACAAGGCTGCACACTGAGGGGCTGCTGAAACATGAGCAGAGGCTCACAGGAACCTGACCTTGCACCTCCCCTAGGAGGGCGGGCTTAGCGTTTAAGGCCTTTAGAGAACAGGACTGACAGCCGAGAAGAAGCAGCACCTATACTAGCAGGGAACATTTCTGTCTTTATTGTTTTGAAGTAATAAAGCAGGGACTAAGAGAACATACATACTGTTACACTGTGACATGCTGGCAGAAAGCCCCAAAATATCCCATTCAATCAAATGCAATGCTTTCTTTACCAACAGGCAACAAGAACTCCTTTGAAGGTGCTACAGCATCCTGGTGGATTCAGAAAGGGAGGGAAACTCTATTACCTGACATTAAGGTCCCTTCTCAATCTGAAATCAAAAGATTCCAGTTAGTGTGAAGGAGCACCAGCAGGAGGTGTGGCAGTTAAGGTGCTGGACTGCCACATGGCCCATCACAGTTCAAGTCCTGGGCCTGGCAGCTTGAAAACCACACTGGCATATGTGCATACATGCCTTAAAATCCTGAGAGGAGAAGGGAAGAGGAGACTGTGGTGTAGCCATCCCACCCCACCCCGGGGTGGGGGTGTGATTCCTCACTTTCCCTTTCCCTCTGTTTCTTTGGCAAGTACACATGCCCTGTAGCAAAACCTAAAAAAAATGGAAAGGGTACCAGGGACAGGCAGAGAAATGCTCAGTGTTCATCCCACAAACCCTCACTGAGGTAGGGGCTGCAGACATGCTCCTAAGAGCCGAAAAATAAAAGGTGTCTGTGTGGGCATTAAACAAACACTTCTCTTCAGTTCACACCATGGACATTTAACTTTGTAATTTTTGTATTTTTTTTCCCTTAAGCTAATTTAAGAAGACTCGATTTTACGGGAAATTTGATAGAAGATATAGAAGATGGTACATTTTCAAAACTTTCTTTGTTAGAAGAACTTTCACTGGCTGAAAATCAACTACTGAAACTCCCAGTTCTTCCTCCCAAGCTTACTTTATTTAATGCAAAACACAACAAAATCAAGAGTAGAGGAATCAAAGCAAATGCATTTAAAGTAAGTATTTCATAATATGACTGAACACAAAATCAGTAATAATACGATAAAAGCAAGACAAACTTTAGTCTAGAAGTCAGTTTTTTATTACATTTTAAAGCTATTTTCACTTGATAAACAGCCATCCTGTGAAGTTCTTTCAGCTTCGGTTATACTGGCTTGACCTTTAACCTGTCTCACGGGACTCTGTCGCAGCCCATTTTCTCACTTGCTTACCAGCAAACACTTATTAAGAGAGACCTGGCTGACCCCTATCACAGCTTATGGCCTTCTAAAACTCAAAGCAGATATTTTTCTGTATTTCTTTTCCCTTACAATATTAACAATTAACAAATGCCAGAAAAACTGAAGTTCTGAAAGTAATTACTGAATTTAACTTGATTTACACTAAAAATAATCAATTCTTAATTTAAAAACACTAGACTGAAAAGCTGTATAGAGAGTTTCCTTTGAATTCCATGATGATACCTGTTGGAAATTTCTATACACAGAAGGAAATTCATTTTTTTTTTTGAGAGGTTTTTCGCTACAGGGCGCGCGCACTCGCCAGACAGAGCCAGAGACAGACAGAAAGACAGAAAGTGAGAAATCACCCCCCAGGGGGGATGGTCATGCCGCAATCCCTTCTCCTCCATTCTCCTCTCAGGATCTTGGGCACGCACGCACACGCACCCGGTGTGAGTTTTAAGCCACTGGGTCCAGGACGCGAACTGCGGTTGACTACGTGGGAGTCCAGTGACATAGCCATTATGCTAACTGCTGGTTCCCAGGAAATTCATTTTTGAATTTAGTAACTCAAGAAAATATTACATAAGGGAAGGGGAAGGTGACCTACTTGGTTCAGGTAGCCGCTGTGTGGGAGGACAGTCTATGGAAGTAATCGCCTCCGCCAGGACTCTGACAGCAAGGGCACCCAAATAAAAGGATGGGCTGCTACTGCGAGCCAGAATCGAACCTCACTCTAAAGGTGGGCTGTGGGCTAGCGGGCGGCATGGAGGTTAAGGTGCTGCATCCCACATGGCTGACTACACGGTCCAACTTGGACTGGATGGTTTGAAAATCACACTAGGTACATATGCATGCATGCCCAAAATCCTGAAAGGAGAGAGGACTGACATGGCTATCCTCCCTAGGGTGCTTTTTCACTTTCTCTTTTTCTCTCTCTTTGGTGAGCACATGTGCCCTACAGCAAAAAAAAAAAAAAAAGAAAAAAAGAAATTAAGAATTTAAATTGTCCCTATATGTGGATGATATGAGTATATAAATAGAAAATTTAGAAAATATATTTAAAAATACATATTTAATGACCACAGTAAGCTAGATAGCCTCAGCTAGCTGATACTTTATATTATATTCATTCTACTCACAGTTTCTTGCCTAAAGTCAAACACGTGTTCACAGATATGTATGCTTCAGCTGAACTTGCTCTTGAGAGTAGTTATATTGATAAGATATTTTATGAATCAATAAAATGTGGGAAAAAATAAAAAGGAATGGAAACAACTGCAGATACCAGAGATAGTGTGGAAGGGGGGTGGGAAATGGCAGAGAGTGAGAAATAGGGGAAAATACATAAACACACACACATGCACACATATATATGAAACAGGAAATAAAAAATTATTTGTTGATAATGTGTATGATTAAGCCACTATACAGTGTATTTGGATGAGAAATTGCATCTTGTATACTGTGATGATGTTAAGTGAATGAATGTAAAAAAAAATTAATTAATTAAAAAAAAAGAAAAAGAAAAGTGC
>NW_006198512.1:436439-444411 GCF_000334495.1 Tupaia belangeri chinensis | reverse complement strand
AAAAAAAAAAAAAAAAAGAAAAAAAAAAAAAAGGCGTGTTATCTAGCTTCTGAAGGTAACTCCAACACTAATAGAAGGACCGGGAACTATGAAACACTCATTATCATACAACTCATGATAATCACACAAATGTGTAATAGGCCTGCAAATGTATAGTCTGTTAGAAAATGTAAAAAGACTCCATTTTTCTTTCCTTTCCTTTTTGTTTATACTTAAAGTATCTTTTTTCAACTGTGAGGGACATTTAAAGTTATACTGGAGTTCTGACATTTCTTACAAGGAAGTCAGAAGTAAAGAGACTCTTGGGGAAAAGAAAAACTCAGGTGTCCTGTATGCATGACAGAGCGTGTGTACATGTGAGAAAGGCAGGAGTGCTCGAGAGTCCGGGTACGCTGCAGTCCAGCCCTCCGCCCACTAGATCTGGGCACTCGCATGCCCACCCTGCATGTCTCAGGCTGACAGGCCGGAGACTGAGACTGCAGGCACCAGGTGGCATCTGAGCAGTGCATTGCCACCGCCACAGGGAGCCAGCCCTCTTAGGGGACTGTTTAAAAGCAGACGCATTTGTTTATAAAGACGACTTGTGATTTGAAGACATTAATCTGAGTTGGTCATTCTGAACAACTGGCATGTTAAAGACCTACAAGGGCTGACCCACGTGTCACAACTGCTGCATACTTGGATTTTACTATCTATTGTACTGGGTTATCAGGAAAGTCATGATGCGCTTTGGCACAGAAAAACATAGAAAGGGACTAGCAAATGGTTTAGCAGTTATGTCGCTGGACTCCCATGTGGCTGACCATGGTTCAAGTCCCAGATCTGGTGGCTTGAAAATCATTCCAGGCCTGTGGGTGTTTGTAAACAAGATCCTGGAAGGAGACTGGAGGAGAAAGGATTGCAGCATGACCAGCAGTTCTGAGGGTGATGGGGGTGATTTGTTATTTCCCTCTGACCATGTCTGTCTGTCTGTCTCTCTCTGGTGAGTGCATGCACTCTAAGGCAAAAAACTCTTAGAAAAAGAGAAAAATATGTCATGACTTTCCTGACAAGTTATCATGAAAATTGGCCACTTTGCCTAATGTCCTAGGCCAGAGGTCCCCAAGTGTCCCCTGGGCATTTCCTACTTTGACCTGTTAGGGGCTAGCTGCACAGAGGTGATATCTGCCAGGCCGCACAGCAAGGGGACTGGGCGCACGACTGAGTGGGCATGGGCTGTGCGTGCTGCCACTCACCATCACTGGTATTGCTGCCTGGGCGCCACCTCCTGTCAGATCAGCCCAGTACTGGATGCTCACGGGAGCACGACCCCTACTGTGTGACTGTTTCATCGTAAATTGCAAGGAGGTGGTGACGGAAATGGTGTGCATGGGTCATTCTGGGACCAACATCCCCGCACCCCCCCCAAACGGAGGGACTGTCTTACACGAGGCCAGTCCCTGGTGCTGGGAAGGTTGGGGATAACTGCCCTAGGCAAAATCAGGTTACCTTAAGCCCTGTAACTGAGGCCATTGTGAAGGTAGGTGATTGATGCCAATATGGCAGGATGGTGGAAGGCTCAGGAAAAAGAAAATCACAGCACAGAAAAGAACGGCACAACCTGGCACAGGCTGTGCACTGGAGGTAGGAACAGGAGTCAGGGAGGGCTGTGTCCTGAAACCATCACCTAATTGAGCCTTGAACAAGGCAGGACAGCCCTGCGCAGTCCAATTCCACATGTAACTTTGACTCGGAAAAGCTTAACTGCTGGGTCCTGCGGATGGTGTAATGGTTACATCGCTGGACTCCTATATAGTTGACCACAGTTTGAGTCTTGGACCTGGCAGCTTAAAACCTCATACCAGGCACGTGTGTGTGTATGCCCAGAATCCCAAGAGGAGATCGAAAGGATTGCAGCATGCCCATCCCCTCTGGAGGGTGATTTCTTGCCTTCTTTTTTTTTTTTTTTGAGAGGTTTTTGCTATAGGGCACGTGCGCTCGCCAGACAGACAGAGGGAGACAGAGAGATAGAAAGCGAGAAATCACGCCCCAGGGGGGATGGTCACGCTGCAATTCCTTCTCCATTCTTCTCTTGGGATCTTGGGCACACATGCCCACGCGCGCAGCGTGAGTTTTAAGCCACCAGGTCCGGATGTGAACCGTGGTCGACTACATGGGAGCCCAGTGACATAGCCATTACGCTAACTGTTGGTACCCTCACTTTCTATCTATCTGGCGAGTGCATGTATCCTATAGCAAAAATCCCTCTAAAAAACAAACTTAATTGCTAATAGCTTACTGTTGACCAGAAGCATTGACAACACAATTAATACATATTTTGTATGTGAAATGTATTGTATACTATATTCTTTCAAAAGAATATGCCATTACTAAAATCATAAGGAATTGAAAATACATTTACAATACTGTATTTTCAATATAGTTATTGAAAAAATCCACGGGTAAGTAGACCCATGCATTTCAAACGCCAGAGACGGTGAGAGAAAAAGTGAGAAATCACTCCCCAGGAAGATGGCCATGCCACAATCCCTTCTTCTTCATTCTCCTCCTGGGATGTTGGGCATGCATGCACATGTGCCTAGCATAATTTTCAAGCTGCCAGGTCAGGGACTTGAACCAAGGTGGGCCATGTGGGAGTTCAGCACCTTAACCACCACCTTAACCATACATTACAAATGTATGTGTGGGCTCCAAACACATATATTTCTTAGGACTAATCACTTTGTTAGAAATTGGTTGAGCAGAGATGGTAAACTTGGAGGTTCAGGAGAGTTCAAGGAAGCACCAGAGTCCAAATTCAGTCCCATGTAGGGTCTGACCTCATTAGCTAAATCCAAGACAAATCCAAAGAGCCCAGGAGTTGGCAACAGGGTTGAGTATTTGGAGATCAGATGAATGGACAGAAATGTGGGAGATGCAGTAGATTACCACGGGCTGCCACCAACAACCAAAATGCACTATTTGTGAAGTCAAAAGAAACACCCCAAATAAGAAGCTAGCATTGCCAACGGCTGATACTACTGTAATATCATCTTTACAGTAGACTTGTGTGTGCACACACAGACACACACACAGTCATGCACCACATGAAAACATTTCTGTCATTAACGGAGTGTATATAGGTTGGCGGTCCCATAAGATTATAAAATGGCTGAATACTCTTGTCCTCTGGTGACACTGTAGCCGTCATGAGGTTAAAGGGCAAAGCATTACACACGTATTTGAGTGTTCATGGTCAGTGCCTGATGCAGGTATACCATTTTCTCGGTAACGCCATATTTTTGCTGTACCATTTCTACGTTTAGCTACATCTAAGACTTGAGGCATTGTTACAGCTACAGTGACATGTTACACAGATTTGTAGCTCAAGGGAATGGGCCCCCTATAGAGCCTAGAGGTGTCGCCTAGGCTATCTAAATATCTCCTGTGACCTCACAAACTAGAAACCACCTCCCCAGGCACCCCTCGGAGCATGGCTTCACCGTGAAGCAGCTGTCTGTTGTCTGAATCCTGTCTGAAGAGACCCATAAACCTTAGTAACACTCAAATGAAACTTCCCTTCCAGAAACTGAGTAATCTCTCCTTCCTCTACCTGGACCACAACGCCCTGGAGTCGGTGCCTCTTCACTTACCAGAGAGTCTGCGCGTGATCCATCTTCAGGTAGGACTGCCCTCACAACCATGGCTGCAGTCATGGGCCAACCGCAGGCTCACTGGGAACTCACTCACGTGAATGTAGGTTAGATCTTACTGCTACATGCCTATGGAAAGTACTGACACTTAACCAAACCGACTCTTCTGCCCACAAGCCCAGGTTCTGTCTAGAGCAGCTCCAATGGACCAGCACAGGAGCTGGCAGGCTGGCTATGGAGTGCATTTATCCCCACGCATCCCTAGGTAATCTGACTGGAAGTAGGCGCACTCAGACTACTGCTTTGTGAGTCTTCTCCAGACAGTGGTAAACACTGTTTTTGGAGACTTTCCAGCTAACTTCATAGTACATCCACTTCAGTTAGCGCAAATGGGGAGACTGAATGAAAATAAACTAAAGTTGGTCTCTTTGCATCAAAAGAACTTCCATTTGTTCCTTTTATTGCTTGAAGAGAATATTTAGGGACATGGCACTCATTTTGAACTGCAGAGCTTCTTTTCTTTTATTATGAAGATACGATATGATTTTAAAATAATAGATTATTAAATGCATAATATGTAACATATTATTTAAAAATCACGTTTTAGATAAATATCCTGTAATCCCACGACAGCATAGAAAAGGTTCATTTCAGGGACCAGCAGTTAGCGTAATGGCTATGTCGCTGGACTCCCATGTAGTCAACCGCGGTTCGCGTCCTGGACCCGGTGGCTTAAACTCACGAAAGGCGCGTGTGCGTGCGTGCCCAAGATCCCGAGAGAAGAATGGAGGAGAAGGGATTGTGGTGTGGCCATCCCCCCTGGGGGGTGATTTCTCGCTTTCTGTCTCTCTGTCTGGCGAGCGCATGCGCCCTATAGCAAAAACCTCTCAAAAAAAAAAAAAAAAAAAAAAAAAAAAAAAAAAAAAAAAAAAAAAGGTTCATTTCAGATTTCTAAACCATTTTTTCTCTTACTTTTCAGTTTAACAACATAACTTCAATTACAGATGATACATTTTGCAAGGCTAATGACACTCGCTATATTCGAGACCGGGTGGAGGAAATACGGCTGGAGGGCAACCCCATCATCCTCGGGAAGCACCCGAACAGCTTTATCTGCTTAAAAAGATTACCCATTGGGTCATACTTTTAACCACTGTCACAGCACAAATGAAGGTAGATACACACTTAGAATCTTTCTACACAATGTTTAAAGAAGTGTAAGCATTGATTTAATCTTAACTTTGTAACCCATTATGAAGTAATTATATATTCAAAGCAAGGATGTTACAAACTCTTACATATAACAAGTAAAACATAACATTGACTTTCTAAGCTCAAAACAGGTGATGTGTAAATATTTAAGCAGCATTGCACTATTTTTCTAACTACACTAGACTGCCATTTAAGAGGTATGTCTCTGCCACGTCCTGCCCAGAGTTGAGGTGTATTATTCCCACTGCCCATGAAGTCCAGTCCCCTTCACACGTCTGTTTCCTCGGCATTTACTGTATCTCAAACTCAGTTAAGGCAGATGCTCCAAAAACTTTGAAAAACAAAATATTTCTAGTAATCTCTCATTTTTCTTTTAGGACTCATACACTATTCACTACAAAGTAGAAACTTTGTTTTCTTTCTATCAAGGCAGCTATTTTATGATATTTTCATTTAGCCTGAAGAATAGGGTATAGTCTCATAGGTAGGCAAAACTTTCCAAATAAAATAAAAATTTACTTTCTCTGATAAAGAGCTGATATCGAAATGTTCTGCTACTCTGCTTTGTGATCACATAGTTAAGTCTTTAGTAAAATAGCAAGACATCTTCTTTTATCTAAATATTAGGTATGTTCATCATAAAACATTTAAAAAAGTCAAGCAGGGAAAAACCAGTATGCTTCTAAGAAAAATATACAAAAGGCCTTCCAGTTTCTCACAACGAATAGCCATAAATCCTGTACAGCCTCTAAAAACTGAGATCACTGAAAAATAGTTTCTTTTTACACGATAGGAATAAGACTGTCATCAATAAATCTGTCAAACATCAAGCATGAGAAATGAAAGCAAAGTGTATTCTGGGGTGTTACTGACCCCTCCTTCCCACCTACCCATACACACCCATGTTCTCCAGACAAACGCAATACCCCTGCAAAGCTCAGCGGCGTTTCTACCTACCACGAAGAACTGACACGTTTAATGGTGAGAATCTGATCTCCACTCTAACACTGATAATGTGTGATGACTCAATGTCCCCAGAATAAATTCCCGAAATAGGGAACCAGCAGTTAGTGTAATGGCTATGTCGCTGGACTCCCACGTAGTCGACTGCAGTTCGCGTCCCAGACCCGGTGGCTTAAAACTCATGCCGGGCACGTGTGCGTGAGTGCCCAAGATCCCGAGAGGAGAATGGAGAAGGGATTGCGGCATGACCATCCCCCCTGGGGGGTGATTTCTCGCTTTCTGTCTCTATGTCTCTGTCTGTCTGGCGACCGCATGTGCCCTATAGCAAAAACCTCCCCCCCCCCGAAAAAAAAATTCCCGAAATAACTCTCCTCTTGCCCATGTCCCACTTAAAAGCCTTAGTCTACATGTTGCTTTGGCATTAAATCAGACTTTCAGTGTTTCAGAAACGGAGGTCTGAACTGTGTGTATTAAAGAACAAACATCATACCCACTATAAATTAGACATTGGAATCACACTGTGTCTGTATGACATTCCCAGAAAATTCACTTACTCCCATTTTTTAAAGATCTGCTTTTGTTTTTTCCCTACCTAGAATGACCTCCTATCTAATATTTCAATTCTCTCACCCTTTGTCGAGGGTGACACAGAGATGAGACTTCGCTATTAGGCATCTGTGCTCTAGTAAGGCCATGATGACTGGGAAGGTTCACACACGCCTTTGCATGTTCGGGCACTGATGACCGTCGCCCTCACGTGGGTTTCTGGCTGTTGCTGTGTGCATGCCTTGTTTCTCTGTGACTGAGAGTCCTGACGCAGCTTTGCATTTTATACTTTAAAAGTACTGCACAATAGTGAACATGTGAACTGAACTAGAATGTACGCTGCAAAATAAAGTCCATCCAAATAGAAGGGTTCTGTTTTATTTGAATAAATGGAAGACTTACACTAATGCAATCTTGAATAAACTGTAACTCTATTTGGAAATATACGATTGATAAAGGAAGACTCAGTGACAAGACCAAGACTGGGTAAGTGGCAGAGGGAAGTATCTAGTTTCCTGAACAATGTATTCCTATATTCTTTGAAATATAAGCCTTACCAAACAACACCATAAAATAACTTCCAAGTCTGAAAAAACATTCAACAGCCAATGGTTTAGATAAAATAACCATTGGGGAGAAAAAACCTGGTAAAAGTCTGAATTACAGGATTTCTTTAAAAAATAATTTTGGGACCTCTAGATAAAAAGATATGGAACCAGCAGTTACTGTAATGGCTATGTCGCTGGACTCCCATTTAGTTGACCACGGTTCGCATCCCGGACCCAGTGGCTTAAACTCACGCCAGGTGCGTGTGCGTGTGTGACCAAGATCTTGAGAGGAGAAAGGAGGAGAAGGGATTGCGGCGTGACCATCCCCCCCCGAGGGGGTGATTTCTTGCTTTCTGTCTCTCTCTCTCTCTATCTTTCCAGTGAGAGCACGTGCCCTATAGCAAAAACCTCTAAAAAAAAAGAAAAAAAGAAAAAAAGATATGAATATAGGGGCCTTAACCTGTATATATGCACACCTTTAAATTTCAAATAAAATAAAATAAACAAAAAAATTATACTATGAAGATCCAGAAAGTATCAAAGGAAATACTGAGAGAGGTTAAAAAAAAACCCAAAAAACAAAAAAAACACCAATTTCGGTATATTAAGTAATGTTTCATTCTTAACATTGATAATTAAGTAGAGGCTTAAAATTAAAATAATTTACTCCCAGGCTGGCCCCATAGCACAGTGGGTAAGCACAGTGCGTTAGGAGTCAGATCGCACATGGCCAACTACTGTTTGAAACTCAGCCCTGAGGCTGGGTTTGTGTGTGCACATACCCAAAATCCTGATGGGAAGAAGTGGAGAAAAGGGTTTGCAGTGTAATCATGCCCCATTGGAGGGGCCTTCTATCTCCCTCTCACTCTCTCTCTAGAAAGCACATGGAACCTCTGGCAAAACTCCTCAAAAAATTGCTTAAAGAAACTAAAAGAGATAAAAATAAAAGAAATCCTGTGTTCATAGATTAGAAAATTTAATATTGTTAAGATAACAAGTACTACATAAAAAAGATCTGTAGTAGATTGAATGCAATCCCTATCAAAGTCCCAAAGATAATTTTTTGTAGGG
>NW_006198512.1:421334-436408 GCF_000334495.1 Tupaia belangeri chinensis | reverse complement strand
GAGGGAAAAAAAAAAAACATTACCCTAAAATTCATATGGGATCTCAAAATGTCCAGAATGAACAAAGGAATCTTTTTTTTGGGAGAGGTTTTTTTGCTATAGGGCACGTGCGCTCTCCAGACAGACAGAGAGAGACAGAGACAGAAAGCGAGAAATCACCCCCCAGGGGGGATGGCCATGCCGCAATCCCTTTTCCTCCGTGCTCCTCTCGGGATCTTGGGCATGCACGCACACACGCCCAGCGTGAGTTTAAGCCACCGGGTCCGGGACTCGAACCGTGGTCGACTACATGGGAATCCAGCAACATAGCCATTACGCTAACTGCTGGTCCCAAGAATCTTAAAAGAAGAATAAAGATGGAAGAGTCATACTTCCTAATTTCAAAACTTACTACAGAGTTGCAATGGCACTGACATTAAGTATAGGCCAAACCAAAGGACTCAATCTGACAGCCCAGAAATAAACCTTTGCATATATGATCAAATGATTTTTACAAGGATACCAAGGCTACTCAATGGGAAAAGGACAGCGTTTTCAATAAATGGTGCTGGGAAAATTAGGGCCTTTACATATATAAAAATAAACTCAAAATGGATCTAAAACCTAAACTTAAGAGCCAAATCTCTAAAATTTTTAGAAGAAAACATAAGAAAAAAAGTTATGACATTGAATTTGGAAATGATTTCTTAGCTATTGACACCAAAAACATAGGTAAAAGGAGAAAAAACAAACTAGACTTCATTAAAATGAAAAACTTCAGAGTATCAAGGCCAGTCCATGGCATGGTAGTTAAGGTAGCTAGAGCTCACACGGCCAACTGTGCAGTTTGAGCGCTGGACTCAGAGCCCTGAGAAATGTCGTGTGTGTGTGTGTGTGCTCAAAATCCCGAGACGAGAATGGAGAAGAACAGACTACAGAGCGGCCATCCCCCACTCTCCTCCTCCAAGCACACACACTCTCTGGGGAAAAAAAAGGACACTATCGAAGGACACTATCAAAAGGACACTATCAAGAGAATGAAAAGACAACCCAGAGAAAGTATTTCCAAACCATGTATTTGATAAAGTATCAATATCCACAATATATAAAAAATGCTTTCAATTCAACAACAAAACACAATTCAAAAATGGCCAGAGGACTTGAATAGACATTACTCCAAAGATATACAAACAACTAGGAAGCACATAAGGAGATATTCAAATTGTTAATCATTAGGAAGGTGCAAATCAAAACCATAATGGGATAACACTTCATGTCCATTATTTGGCTATTACCCAAGAAACAGACAGTAGCAAGTTTTGAAGAAGCCGAAGAAAAAAATGGAACCCTTGTGCTTTGCTGATGGGAATGAAAAATGATGAGGCTGCTGTAGAAAATATGAGGTTCTTCAAAAAATTCAACATGGAATTCCTATATGATCCAGCAATTGTACACCTAGGTATATATGCCTACGAGATCTGAAAGCAGAGACACGAGCAGGTACCTGTACACCCATGTCCATAGCAGCATTATTCACAATAACCAAGAGGTGGAAGCAATCCAGGTATCCAGCAACGGATGTACCACTAAACAAAATGTGGTCCATACAGTAAAATATTATGCAGCCTTTAAAGAAATCTGACAGGAGCTACACACAATACAGGTAAACCTTAAGGCATTATACCAGTGAAATAGACTTAAAAAGAACACTCCATTTATATGAAGCATCGAGAATAGTCAAATTCATAGAAATAGAACAGGGGATAACAGAGGTGAGGTGAGGAGAAAATGGGGAGCTAAGAGTCTGATGGGCACGTCTAAGTGTGCAGTGATGGAGAAGTTCTGGGGAAGGACAGTAGTGATGGCTGCAGAACCATGTGACTTTTTCTTTTTTAATTTCCTGGCTTTTTTTTTTTTTTTTAAATTACCACCAGCAAAGACCAGCTAATAAAAATGTCCAGTTCTCCACTGAAAAACACAGCAATTATACTTCTCAAAAGCACTTAGCATCAAATGGGCTTTGGATATGGGGACTAGAGCTCACATGTCCTACTACCCATGTAAATGCATTAGGAAGTAGCACTGTTTGGTGACTTGTTCATTACAATAACGACCAGCACGCTGCCCAGTCATTACTGTATCTTACCAACTGTGAAGCGGAGATATTTAATTGTACTGGCACAGAACTGCCTGTGAGAAAATACAACCACCTGTGAAACCGCTTCAAGGGACTGCAGTACAGGAAATGCCTGAGTTTATTCCAATGAAAGTCCTGTGCCTGACAGATTTTCTTAGCACAACCAAACAGAATGAACATGATATTAATAATAAAGAAGAGATGGCACCAGCCCTAAAAATATATGCATGGCTTCATTAGGCTTTTGGGGGAATGTGAACCTTGCAATATTATCTATGTTGACTCTTCCAGAGGTGGGTCTTGTGTGCACCACTGCTGCTAATAACACGACACTGTTCAGCTGACCGAGCCCTGAGGACTGCCATGCCGCCAAACATGATTCTAGCTATGCCAGACCCAAACCAAGGGAATAAAAAGAAATACTGTGTTCATTTCAGACTTGACAAACATTACCTCACAAGAATCAGGCTTCCATAGTTTAACCTGAAATAACTAAGAAGCTCAAAATATAGACTGATGAATAGGTTAATATACTGCTATATGGCAAGCCTGCTATGGTTTTATACTTTAAGAGCATTTATCGCTTGCCTTCAAGTACCTTGAAAGACTGATTTTTCAAAATGTGCATGTTAAAATAAACTGGAATTACACTTCAAGATATTCCATAATATAAATTAATCACTGATTTGTGTGGTACTACTCTTCCAGTTAAACCAAATAATTGCAAATTCCAGAAGCCGATGAAAATATTTTCTATTGTTTGAAAACTTTAAGGAAAGAACATTATAATCAAATCCCCATATTAGCATCAGCTTCATTTTCCATACATAGTTAAAAACTTTTGACTTTACCTTGAAATGCTTAAATGTGCGCTTGCGATATTCGTACCACTCCACAAAAAAATGCAAGCTTCGGAAGAACATGAAGAGATCTCTTCTTTCTTCTGCTCTGTTGGAATGAAAGATATTATGTTTGATAAATATCATTAAATGATAGACCTACTGCGGTTTCCATTCTTAGTTTTCCTTTTTGTATATCCTACACTGAAACCAAAGTGGCAGAAGACGTCTGTCTCGGTGCCAAGCCCTGCACCTGCGTGTATCCCTCTGAGCACGAATGCTGAGTGAGAAAGGGAATCTCAGCCTGGATGCCTTCTGCCCCATTTTCAACTGTTTAAATCCTGGGACCAGCAGTTGATGTAATGGCTATGTCGCTGGACTCCCATGTAGTAGACTGCGGTTCGAGTCCCAGATCCGATGGCTTAAACTCATGTTGGGCATGTGTGCTTGTGTGCCCAAGATCCTGAGAGGAGAATGGAGGAGAAGGGACTGTGGCGTGGCCATCTTCCCTGGGGGCTGATTTCTCACTTTTTGTCTCTCTGTCTTTCTGGTGAGCGCACGAGGCCTACAGCAAAAAAAAAAAATCTCAAAAAAAAAAAAATGTTTAAATCCTCCCTATTTTTCAAATCACCAAATGCCATATTCTCTTTGAAGTCTTCTTTGATGGATATGGTGTAATGAAAGATAGTGAAGAATATGTGTATGTGCCAGTTTCTGGCTTGGAACTTCCTCAGTGATAGGAGTGTTTGTTATGCTGATTAGGTGTCTCCTGAAGGCCCACAGATACCTATAGGCTGGGATTTGGTTCTCAGAAAAAACAACCAAGTCATTAGAGGGATAGAACTTTGGCCCAGCAAGACCTCCATGAAAAGAAGGGTGCTAGAAATTGCATGTAATCAATTGGCTAATGATTCTTTTTCTTTAAGAGGTTTTTGCCATAGGGTACATACACTCACTGAACAGAGAGACAGAGACAGTGGGAGAGAAAGTGAGAAATTATTCTCACTCCAGGCGGGATGGCCATACCTCAATCCCTGCTCCATTTTCATCCTGGGATCTCGGGCATGCAAGAATGCAAGCACATGCGCCTGGCATGATTTTCTTTCTTTTTTATTTTTGATAATTTTTTTTGTGATAGGGCGCGTATGCACGCCTGAAAGACAGAGACAGAGAGACAGAAAGCAAGAAATCAACTCCCCAGGGGTGATGGCCATGCCACAATCCCTTCTACTACTATGCCACCTACTAGCCCTGGCGAATGATTTAATCAGTCACACCTATATAATGATACCCCCCAAAAAAACTCTGGACACAAGAGTTTAGTGGAGCTTCCTGGCTGATGAACACCCTGATATACTAGGGGAGTAATGTGCCCGGGTTCTACAGGGAAACACTGTGTCTCCCATTCCTCGGACCTTGGCCTGCATGCTGCTTCTTTTTTTTTTTTTTTTTTACTTTTTTTCTTTTGGAGAGGTTTTTGCTATTAGCCGGGTGCGCTCATGGGAGAGACAGAGAGACAGAAAGCAAGAAATCACCCCCAGGGAGATGGCCATTCCACAAACACAGGAAAGTAGACCAATGGAACAGAACAGAAAACCCTGAAATCAATCGCAAAACATACACCCAAATGATCTTTGACAAAAGACACTAGACAATCCAACGGGGAAATAAAAGTCTCTTCAGCAAATGGTGCGAGAAGAATTAGATAACCACCTGAAGGAAAATGAAGCTGGACCCCTATCTCTCACAATGAACAAAAATCAACTCAAAATGGATCCAAGATCTAAACATAAAGTCTCACACTATAAAACTACTAGTGGAAAACACAGGGGAAACTCTTGAAGACATTGGAGTAGGCAAAGATTTCTTAAGAAAGACTCCTAAAGCACAGGCAATAATCCCAAAATAGGCAGGTCAGATTACACTAGGATGAAAAGCTTCTGCACAACAAAGGAAACAATAATGGGAGTGAAGCCTCAGAATGGAAGAGAACATTTGCAAACTATGATTCAGATAAGGGTCTGAGAAATGGAATATACAGAGAACTCAAGCAGCTTACCCACAAAAAAATCCAATTAAAAAGTGGGCAAATGAGCTGAAGAGACAATTTTTCAAGGAAGACATACAAATGCCAAAAGGCTAAAGAAAAAATGTTCAATGTCTCTTATCATAAGAGAAATGCAAATCAAAACCATAATGAGAGGGAACCACCACTTTCCAGTAATTCATCAAAATGACAAACACAATGGGAAAGAGCAGAGGCACCCAATACATGCTCTCTAGGTCTTCTAGAAAACACGGAGTGGTTCTTTTGGCAATATACATGGGAATCTACCAGAAAGATGATATTGTAGAAATCGAGGGAATGGGTACTCTTCAAAAAGGAATGCCCCACCAATGTTACCATGGCAACACTGATACTCAGAATGCTGTTGGCATTGTTGTAAACAAACAAGTTAAGGGCAAGACTCTTACCAAGAGAATAAATATCCAATTTGAGCATATCAAGCATTCTAAGAGCAGAGAGAGCTTCCTAAAACATATGAAGGAAAATGACAAGACAAAGAAGGAAGCCAAAGAGAAAGGGATTTGAGTTCAACTGAAATGCCAACCTGCCTCACTCAGAGAAGCACACTTTGCGAGAATCAGTGGAAAAGAGCCTGAGCTTCTGAAACCTATTCTCTATGAATTTATACCATGATGGGTGTTAAAAATAAAAAACTCTGATCAAATAAATAAAGAATGACAAGTGCTGGTGAGGCTGCAGGGAAAGGGGAAACCAGCCTAACTGTTGGTGGAAATGTAAATAAGTACAGCCATTGTGGAGAACAAGATGGAGGTTCCTCAAAAACCTAAAGACAGAACTACCATATGACCCGGCAATTCCACTCCTGGGTATTTACTCAAAGGAAAGGAAAACACTCAGGCATAAAGATACTTTCATATCTGTTTTTGTTGTCGAGAGGTTTTTGCTATAGGGTACTTGCACTCAGCAGAAAGACACAGAGAGAGAGAGACAGAAAGTGAGAAATCACCCCGCAGGGGGCATGGCCACGCTGCAATCCCTTCTCCTCCATTCTCCTCTCGGGATCTTGGGCAAGCATGCACACATGCCCGGCACAAGTTTAAACCACCAGGTCCAGGACTTGAACCGCAGTCGACTACATGGGAGTCCAGTGACATAGTCATTATGCTAACTGCTGGTCTCCATTCCAGCTTTCTAAACAGACTAGACGAGGAACTAAGTACCAAAGTTAAAGGGCATCAGCCAAACTGGGCTACTGCTAAACTCAAAGCCTCATTAATCTCCCTAGTCACCTTTCTAGAACCCTTCAGGAGAAAGAAGAGGGCGAAAGGAATAAAGTTTCCAAGATTACGTGTTTGCAGTTTCAGCAATTTTTTTTTTTTTTGGGTGGGGGAGAGGTTTTTGCCATAGGGTGTGTGTGCTCACTAGGAAGACAGAGACAGACAGAGAGACAAAAAGTGAGAAATCACTCCCCGGGGGGATGGTCATGCTGCAATCCCTTCTCCTCCAGACTCCTCTCAGGATCTTGAGCACGCAGGCATCCAGCATGACTTTAAGCCACTGTGTCCAGGACTTGAACTGCGGTTGACTACATGGAAGCCCAGCGACATAGCCATTATGCCAACTGCCGGTCCCCTGCTTCAGCAATTAACCAGTCAAGCTGGGTCTTTTAAAGAAGAGATAGAACACTCCAAACACTCCTAATGACCAAAAGGGAATCTGCTATTACTGCTACCTACCAGGTCATTAAAAAAAAAAAAAAAAAAAAAAGAACTGTAAAGAACTAAAGCAATAGGGCTGGTTAAGGTAGCCAGATCCCATATGGCCAACTGTGAGGTTCAAGTACTGGACCCAGCAGCTTGAGAAACATGCCAGATGTGTGTATGCATGTTCAGAAATCCTGAAAGAAGGAAGTGATAAAGTAGAAGGGACTGTGGCATGACCATTCCCATGGTGTGTGCAGGGGTACCTTCTCACCTCTCTCTGGGGAGTGCATCTGTCTGCAAGCACATACACACGGAAATCTAAAAGCAGTAAGAAAAATTAGTGGTGGAATAGGGCTGCTCTGAGGACAAAATGGATTTTTCTATTCCCTAACTAATAGCTTGGGAGAAACAGACTTACTTTCTGTGAATGGAAAACAGACACAGGCCCTCACAGAGAACGGGGCAACTCCTTCTGTTCTAACTCCGCCACTTTAAATCACTCTTCCTGACGGTAACATAAGATCCAGATGGTAGAGATGTCTAATAAACCCATTCTTTACAATTCCAACTAGCACCAGGCTGATTTCCGTTTTCGGCCCGCTCTCAGCTCTTACACACCTCCTTGGCAGAGATTTCTTAGAAGACTGCAATACACACATCTCCTATTCTAAGAAGGGGAAAATGTTTTCAGATACAGAGAAACCAAGGAACAGGACAGTGCTGAAAGAAAATGAAGATAAAACAATTTTGTGGATTTAAGATTTTTTGTCTTCTCTTGAACTATTCATCTACCTACTATTTGAACTGAATTTTAAACTTTTTCCTGGCTTTAAGTCTTAAGAAAATTTCTCTTAACATTTTTGATTTTGACATATTAAAAAAACCCTGTTTTTCTTGAAATTAAAAGATGTATATAAAAATATCTATTTAATGACTGCAGTAAGCTATAATAGCCCCAGCTGGGTGTTACTCTGTAGTATGCTCGTTCTACTCACTGAGGTTTATGTCTAAAGTCAGACTTGTGTTCATGGATATGTATATATCAGCTGCACTTGCTATTGAAAGGATTTAGAGTAATTAAGATCTTTTGTGAATGACAAAATGTGAAACAAAAAGGCATGGAAAGCAACTGTAGATACCAGAGACAGTGTGGGAGGAGGGGGAGAAATGGCGGAAGGTGAGAGGTAGAGAATCAAGGGGGGGAAAAGCAGTAAAATATGTAAGAAACAAGAAATGGAAAAGTATTTGTTGACGACAACGTGTATGGTAAAATCCTTGATTGAGCCAATATACACTGTATTCTGGATGGAAAAATCTCATTTTGTATACTGTAATGCTGTACAGTGAATGCATGTAAGTACATTTAAAATTCAAAAAAAATCAAGTATGTATAATAACCATTTGACCTACCTGTATAATTAGTAATCTTAGAAGTGGTTTCTTTCTAAATCCCTTCCAGTTAGAGTTTTTTGTACTTTTTATGTTTCATTAAAAGGAAAATTTTTAAGGGGCCGGCAGGTAGTGTGGTGGTTAAGGGCACTGGACCCTCACATGTCCAACTGTGGTTCAAGTCCTGGACCTGGCAGCTTGCTTTCTCACTTTCTCTCTCTCTCCTTTCCCCTCTCTGGTCAAATTAAAATAAATAAATAAATAAAGTTAAATAAAATAATTCTTTAAAAATAAAACTAGGAATGTTTTTAAAAATATGAAAACAAAACCCAAATACTGAAGAAAGCATGTGGTACATAGAACTAATCCTTGAGAAATCTTTGTAACTGAATCAACTGAGGCTCTTGTAAACAGTGGTGGGCATGTATACTTACTAAAGGAATTTAGGAATCGCTACCAAAGTAACAGAAAACAATAACAATCTGTAAGATGAAGTAATTCCATCTCCAGTGGGTGGCCCATGAACAGTGTTTGCAGATCTGGTTTTGCTGAGAATGCCCCAACACTGGCAATCACTCCATGTGGTAAAGAAGAGACCTAAGTTGTGGATATTCTTCTGGGTCTATCATTCCAATTCCATTAAGTTCTCTTTTTTCTTTTTAAATTGAAGGATTGTATTTTATTTTATTTTATTTTATAATCAAATAGCCAGCATGATTTCTTTTGCTTGGTGGCTATCTTGGACAGTCCATTCAGGGAAGATCACTTAGTCCAACTTGATGAAGCCCATGTCCTTCGTGTACTGATGGAAACACTGACGGCACATGTTGAGGCCGTATTTCCAGATCAGACGGTGCAGGTTCCAGCACACGTGCCAAGCGCGAGAGCCCTGGCTGAATTTTCCTGTGTGGTTCCCAGCAGAGCTGCTGACGATCCATCCTGCTTTCAGTGAGGCAGCGAAGCAAAAAGTCCAATTCTACTAAGTTCTGTTATTTCCTAGCTACATTTCAGTTTTTGATTCACAAACATTTAAATTTTTGGAATAGGGCATAATCTTGGAAATAATTTCATCCAGTTCCTTTGCTTCAGAGATAAAAATGAGCTCCATAGAGATTAAACACTTTTCCTAATTCAATTTTCTTACTTGTTTAAGACAAATAACAATGAATATATTATATAGAGCCTTATCATTATTTTCACAAATTATTATTTACAGTGTGATAAGATATACATACTGAGTGATTATAATGTTAATACAAAGCAGAATTTAATACATTTTTTGAGCATACCTAGAGTGGATAATTAACTAGGTACAATCAGGTATAAAAACACCATAAGGGCTGGCAGTAGACTCCCATATGGCTGACCATAGTTCAAGTCCTGGACCTAGTGGCTTCCTTTCTCACTTTCCCTCTCTCTCTCTGGTGAGTGTCCTGTCACAAATTTTAAAATAATAAGGTTAATAAATAAAATTAAATACGGGAACCAGCAGTTAGCGTAATGGCTATGTTGCTGGACTCTCACGTAGTCGACCGCGGTTCGCGTCCCAGACCCGGTGGCTTAAAACTCACGCCGGGTGGGTGTGCGTGCGTGCCCAAGATCCCGAGAGGAGAATGGAGGAGAAGGGATTGCGGCGTGGCCATCCCCCCTGGGGGGTGATTTCTCGCTTTCTGTCTCTATGTCTTTCTCTGTCTGTCTGGCGAGCGCACGCGCCCGATAGGGAAAAAACTCTCCAAAAAAATAAATAAATAAATAAATAAACAAACAATTCTTTAAAAAAAAATACACTATGAGGATGGCTTGGAATTGAATTGAAATCGGAGGTATTGGCATGAACTTACGACTTCACATCAACACACATATTTATATACATATTTACACACGTATATATTACATTTACTATATGTATACACGTTTGTGCACACATATGTGTTCATGATCATACAGTTCCTAGTGCTGTCTGCTGAAAGGGTCGGGAGACAAAGGTATTTCAAGAACAGTGAGCTGCCCCCATTCCCTACTAAGAGAAACTATTATCCTTCAGAGAAATGGCTGAATCTAGGTCTGGGCTAGGAAGGATACAATGTGAGCCTGGAGAATGTTTTAATGCTAGAGTATAAGTACATGCTTGAAAACGTGACAGGGGCATCATTTCACAGGCCAGCTTAAAGATATCTTTACTGGTCAAATTGGTGATATTCTGAGTAGCAAAATAAGAAAAATAAGGAATTATAATTTAAAAAATAAGAATAAATCCATACATACAGTAAATGGATGTATACACAGACATACACGGCGCAGAATGGAGATGTATTTCTTAAGTATAATGCCAAGTGCTACTGAGAAATGCAGAGGAAGTGACCAAGGTAAAAATTAATTTGCAATCATCATAGTAAGGAGTGGATTGGGTAAAATCAACAGTGTATGCTAAACTGAGGAATAAATTTCGACCAAGAGTAGTAACTACAATACATGACAATAAAGTGTGTTCTCATAGATCGTTGAGTTGCAAGGGAGAAAAACGTAGTAACGAAATGGTGGAGAAATAAGGTAACAGTTTAAGAGAATAAACCGAGCATCACCTGTGAGGGACAGGTAGGCTGAGAAGGACAAAACTGTACCTGCACAGCATTTTGCCCAAGAATCCATACCATAAATTAATCACAAGAAAAGAGTAGACAAAGACAAAATGAGGAACATTCTACTGTGGGGGCAGGTAGGAAAAACTGTACTTTGTAAAGATTAAAATGCCAAAACAAGCAAGGAACAGTTCTGGAATCCTTCCAGATGAAAGGAAGCTACAGAGATTTAACAATGCAGTACTTGGGCTTCGATTGGTATAGGTACTGCAGGGGAACTGCAAACAACATGAGTGCTGGCCCATAGCCTAGTGGTTGGGGGATCCAGATCCCATATGGCCCACCAGGGTTCAAATTCCAACTCGGGTGGATTGAAAATACCTCTGAGCCTGTGTGCCTGACATCCAGACAGGATGCGGCCGGCAGGTGGCACAGTAGTTACAGGTGCTAGATTCCCACATGGCTGACTGCAGTTTCAGTGCCAGACCTGGCAGCTTGCTTTCTCACTTTCCCTTTCTCTCTCTCTCAACAAATGGAATTAAATAAATAATTCTTTCTTTTAAAATCTTAAAAAAAAAAAAAAAAAAAGGATAAATCCTGACAGGACAGGAAAATGGAGAAGGGAAGTAGTGGGGTGGTGCTGTTTCCCTCTCTGTCTCTCTGCTTCTGTCTGGTGAGTGTATGAACCTTCTGACAACTTAAAAAAGAAGATTATGAGATCAACTAACGAAACTGGAATTTAATATGGATGGCATATTAGATAAAAGTATTATATTAAAGTATTAAATCACTGTGCTATGGACATATAAGGGAATATCTCTAACTTAGAACTGCACCCTATTGTATTTAGACGGATCCATTCTATATAAAACGTGTTCAGAAAGGTTCTATCAGGAAGAACAACAGACACAGTAGCATCCATACTCAATAGGTACTTTTTTCTTGTTGCTATTCACTAAGTAATATAGCATAATTGTGGTTGCAAAGTATTTGCACTGTATTAAGAATCATAAGTAATACAGATGTGATTTGAAGTGAACAGAAGGATTGCATAGGGTACATGCAAATATCACACTATTTTATTTAAGATACTTGAGCACCCCCAGATATTGATATCCATGAGGGATCCTGGAACCAATCTCCTGGGGACACTGATGGGCATGGCCAATTATAAAAACTAGTATTATAGTAACAAAGGTTTATAATTCCACTTTTTGTTTTTGACCAGATTTAAGACAGTAATCCTTTTTCTTTCTTTTTTAAAAAATATTGTCTGTAAGGTGCATGTACTCATCAGAGACAGAGACAGAGGGAAGGTGAGAAATCAGTATCCAGAGGGGATGGTCATGCTGCAGTCTCTTCCCCTCGATTCTCCTCTCAAAATTTTGGGCATGCACACACACACACACCTGGCATGATTTGTAAGCTGCTAGGCCTGGGAATTGAAATATAAAATCAGTGAAGTGGGATCTAGTGCCTTCACCTCCACACACCTGCTGGCCTGAAACTAATACATTTTTAAATTTTTTTTCAAAAATTTTTTTTGGGAACCAGCAGTTAGCGTAATGGCTATGTCGCTGGACTCCCACGTAGTCGACCGCGGTTCGTGTCCCCGACCCGGTGGCTTAAAAACTCACGCCGGGCGCGTGTGCGTGCGTGCCCAAGATCCTGAGAGGAGAATGGAGGAGAAGAGATTGCGGCGTGACCATCCCCCCTGGGGGGTGATTTCTCGCTTTCTGTCTCTATGTCTCTCTCTGTCTGTCTGGCGAGCGCACGCGCCCTACAGTGAAAATCTCTCAAAAAAAAAAAAGGTTTTTTTTTTTTGTCTGTCCATCTCTTTCATGAGAGAAAGAGAGGGAGACTGCACCCCAACAGGGTCTCAGTAACACCATCTACCTCTAGTTTGGCTAAGCCTGGATCGCAGGCACGTGAGTGTGCAGCCAACCCAGGGAGGTCTCAGATATGAACCCAGAACCTTCCCATGTGGGACAGCCTCCCGGGCTGTCAGTTGACCCCTTCACCACCATCTGTCCTCAAATACATCATTCAAACAGTTTTTGGGGGCACAGGTAGCGTGATGGTTAAGGGCACTGGACTCCCACGTGGCCAACCACGGTTCAGCTCCGGCGGCTTGCTTTCTCACTTTCTCTAGCTCTCTCGCTTTGTCCCTGTCTGGTCAAATTGAAATAGATAAATAGCTGGGTGCGGGGAACAGAAAGCCGGAAGGGGCTAGATGAATTCAGTTCGCCACGGGGCTGTTTGGGAAAACCCAGGAAAAGTCGCCCAAAGAACTGGTCAATGAATGGTCACTGAAGATAAGAAAGGACATGAGAGCTGTCGACTGACAAATAAGAGATATCGAAAGGGAAGAAGAAAAAGTGGAACGATCTGTGAAAGATGCTGCCAAGAAGGGTCAGAGGATGTCTGTGTGGTTCTGGCCAAGGAGAAGATCAGGTAAGGAAGGTGTGCGAATGAACTCGGTGCTCTTGGGGATGGAGAACCAGCTCGCCGCTGTCCTGCAAGTGGCTGGCTCCCTGCAGAAGAGCACAGAAGTGATGAAGGCCATGCAGAGTCTTGTGAAGATCCCAGAAATCCAGGCCACCATGCAGGAGCTGTCCGAAAAGATGATGAAGGCTGGGATCATAGAAGAGGTGTTAGAGGACACTTTTGAAACCATGGACAATCAGGAAGAAATGGAGGAAGAAGCAGAAATGGAAATAGACATAATTCTGTTTGAAATTACAGCAAGGGCCTTGGGCAAAGCACCTAGTAAAGTTACCGACGCCCTTCCAGAACCCAAGCCTCCAGGGGCTATGGCTGCCTCAGAGGATGAGGAAGAGGAAGAGGCCCTGGAGGCCATGCAGTCCCGGCTGGCCACGCTCCGCAGCTAGGGGCCGCCCAGCTGGGCCTTGGGCTTTACTCATGGCCTGCCTGCTGGAGGTCCTCACACTCCTCTGAAGAGCCTCCTTAGTATCTCTTGCACTACTCCTCTGTCATGAGGGACTGCATTTTGGAGAAAGTTCTCTGCTAATATTTCTTCACTTAGGCCCTGGAGGCCATGCAGTCCCGGCTGGCCACGCTCCGCAGCTAGGGGCCGCCCAGCTGGGCCTTGGGCTTTACTCATGGCCTGCCTGCTGGAGGTCCTCACACTCCTCTGAAGAGCCTCCTTAGTATCTCTTGCACTACTCCTCTGTCATGAGGGACTGCATTTTGGAGAAAGTTCTCTGCTAATATTTCTTCACTTTCTGATGAGGTCTTGGGATCTCAAAGGGATTGTTTGTACAAAGGTGGTGTAATTAAATGCATCATTTTCAGGCATATAAATAGAAGTATCTTACTGGGGGGAGGACAAAGAAATCCATTTTCTCATGAAGCACTTTTGAGAATGGAGTTGGTTGCCTGAATGTTGAAGACTCCACATTTTTTTTTTTTTTGGTCTGTAAAACACTATATTAATAACTTTTAATAAATTTCTGCTTTAACACTTAAAAATAAATAAATAAATAAATGGATAAATAAAGTTAAATAATTATTATTATTATTATTTTTTAAAAGACAGTTATAAGAGCCCATCTGCTGTGGCATGTTTGCAAAGACACGATACTCTTTGGGCTGCCACCACATAGGAGGCTTAGGCCCCTCCCAGTCGGACCTGAAGGCCAGGCACAGTAGCAGAGGCCGAGAGTCCCAGATTCCGGGACGATGGGGTAGAAGACAGCAAGCTCACAGCCAGTCTGGCCACACAGCAAGACCTGGGTGGACACAGACAGCACGGTGGGTGCAGTCGTCCCAGCTATTTACAAGTTCGAGGAGGGAGGACTCTGACATCCAAGAGACTATCTACAAGAAGAAAAAGAAGAGGAAGATGGTTCATCTATGATATTGACGTTAACGTGGTCATAAAGTGAGAAATCACCCCTCAGGAGATGGCCACGCCACAATTCCTTCTCCTCCATTCTCCTCTCTGGATCTTGAGCACACACAAACATGTGCCAGGCATGAGTTTTAAGTCTCTAGGTCCAGAACTCGAACCACAATTGACTATGTGGGAGTCCAGCAATGTAATTTATATTTAAAGTACTTACTGATGAGGTGGGACTGACTTGTCATTTGTGTTCTGTGCCTTGTAATGTTTTTGTCCTTTCTTTTCTTCATTACTGTCTGATTTTGTTTTCAGTTATTTTTTTCTTTGTAGTGTAACATTTAAATTACTTCTGAGTGCCTTTTGTAAGTATCTTTCAGGTATTTTCTTTGTGGTTACCATGGAGTAACTTGAATTTACAGCAAAAATTGCTCTTAAAAAAAACAACAACAACAAAAACAAACAAAAAAACCCACCATGATCCAACTACATGCTGTCTACAAGGGTCTGTCCAAAGACAGAAACAGACTGAAAGTGAAAGGACAGAGAAAAATATT
>NW_006198512.1:419532-421318 GCF_000334495.1 Tupaia belangeri chinensis | reverse complement strand
CCTGCTGGGGTGGTTACACTAATATGAGACAAGAGGCGCTAAGTCGAAAGGTTACGAGAGACAAAGAAGGGCATTTTTTTCTTAGCTTTCTGTCATAGGGTGAGTACACTCACCAAAGAGAGGCAGAGAGAGAGGGAAAGTGAGAAATCACTGTCCCTCCCCATGCTGCAATCTGCTCTCCTCCATTCTCCTCTCAGGATTTTGGGCACGCATATAAACATGCTCAGTGTGTTTTTCAAGCTGCCGGGACCCGGACTTAAATCACCTGTTGACCATGTGGAATCCAGCACCTTAATCATGTCATCTACTGGCCCTGAAGGATATTACCCTTAGGTGCATTTATTTATCTAATAACAGGTCATTAAAATACATCAACCAAGAATTGACAGAACTGAAAGGCAAATAGGTAAGTTCTATAGTAAGAGTTGGAAGAGCTCAATCTCCTACTATCAACAATGAATAGGAAACCAGATCGAAGTTAGAAAAAAGAGGACTCAACATAAGAGACCAACTATTGGTTTATCATATATACAGATATCACATATGTAGTCTTTCACAGACATGCAAATCTCACAGACATATACGGACGATTCTCCCCACATCAGCCACTGTGGAATGGCAGTAATTCAAAAAATTAATAATAAAATTACCATGTGATTAAGCAATTCCACTGATAAATACATACATAATGGGTTAGAAATCAGTATCTTGAAGAGACACACACTCTTGTTCACAGCAGCATTATTCACAATACAACATGGAAACTATACACATATCTCCTGACAAATGAACAACCAGCAAAATGTGGCATATATGTACAATGAAACAGTATTTACCTTAAAAAGGAAGGATTTATTTATTTATTTAAGTGAGAAATCACCCTCTAGGGAGGCTGGCCATGCCACCATCCTGTCTTCATTCTCCTCTCCGGATTTTGGTCACGTATGCACACTAGCTTGGCGTGAATTTCAAGCCACCAGGTCCGGGACTTGAACAGCAGTCCACCATGTGGGAGTCCAGCACCTTAACCACTATGCACCTGCTGGTCCAGGAATGATATTCTGACATAGGCCACATGATGATCCCTGACATTATGTGAGGTGGAATAAGTCAGTCAAAAAACTATATAATTTTGGGTCCAGAAGGTGGTGTGGTGTTAAGGTACTGGACTCCCACATGTTTGACCGCAGTTCTGAGTCCTGGACCTGGCAGCTTGTTTTCTCACTTTCCCCCTCTCCCTCTGTCGCTTTCTGGTGAGCATGAGTGTCCCAAAGCAAATAAAAAGAAAAATTATGATAAACAAAGTAAATAATTCTTAAAAAACAAAAACTATATCATTCTACTTAAATGAGATACTCAGTCAGAATCACAGACAGAAAGCAGAATGGTGGTTGCCAGGGATTGGGAGGCGGCATGAAGGGGAAGTTACTGTTTAGCAGGTGCTGTGTAGAGTTTTACTTTGACAAGAGAAAAAAAGTACTGAGAAGGTTAATGACAACAGTGAACATTATAAATTTACTAGAACTAAATTGTACACTTCAAAGTGGTGAAGATGGCAGGTATGTTTTGTTACTTTACCACAATAAAAATCATAGAAAAAAAGTAAATCCAAAAGAAGGCAAGAAAGAAGAAAAAACAAAGGGGACAAAAAGAAAACAAAGAGAATAGCCTGCGCTGGCCCACCAGGGCCTGGCTGCGAGCCCCTGCCACCCCCGGGACCCGCGCGGAGTGAGGCGGCAGAGGGCGGAGGGGCCCTGCGCCGGCCCACCCGGGCCAGGCTGCGGGC
>NW_006198512.1:402266-418588 GCF_000334495.1 Tupaia belangeri chinensis | reverse complement strand
GGAATCAGGGATGGCAAGACAAAGGGCAAGGTATGCAGGATGTAAGAATTGGAAAATTACTTGCTGAGAACATGTATGTTGATGTGCTTGATTGAACCAGTACACAGTGTGTTTTGGATGGAAAATTTATTGGTGGGTTGTGATGGTGTATAGTGAATTAAGGTAGAAAATAAAAATTAAAAAAAAAAAAAGAAAAAAACAAGAAAAATATTTTAACAAATTGCTGAACCTATCAACAACTCAAAAGAAAGTAAAATATTTAAATTGGGAAAACAATGCATAGTTAAAAAAAAGAAATCAGTAACGTTTTACACAAAAGTCATAAAATTCTATTTCATGATTTCAGTCTTATGTTCAAACACTCTTCTGTTGAATATGCAGTGTTACTGTGGTCCACTCTTTCTGTTTAAATCCTGGAAGGTAACATTCAACGTTGTTATTGATAGTTTTTGTCCCTACCATTAAATTGGTCATTTTCTTGGTTAAAAAAAAAAAACAACAACTCTAAAAGTACAGTTATATACAATTCTTTCACTCCCCACCCATATCTTCATAAAAGACACTGTATTACAGTACATATAGTTTCCATTATAGAAAAAAACTGTGTGTGTGTTGGCTCTCTCAACTGTAAGAGTGATCATATTTTATCTATTTTTCCTAAGAAAAGTCCAAACTTCACTAAACGTAAAACAGATGTCACAGATTTCTTTCACAAATGTTGGCAGCAACACATTTTGATTTCAACTAAAGTACTCAGAAAACTAAAATAACTCCAAATGTCTCTCTGTAAGTATAAAGCAAAACATAAAGAGAAATTCAGTATAAAAATCTTTTAATTTCACTCTAAAAATATTGGGTCATCGGGAAAGTCATGACACATTTTGTATAGAAAAACACATCATGGCTTTCCTGACAACCGAATACATTCTTAGGACTATTAGGTTTAAAATGAGGTGTACCTCAGAAGTTAATTCACTAAAACATTATCAGTCACTCTCCTACATTGTTGGTGAGGAGTTGTTAGTACGGTACCTCTGGCTGTCAGTTTATTTTAAGTTTAAACAGACCCTTATCCTGTAACTCAGCAATTACGTGTCTGGTTTTTTATCCTCCAGACATCCATTTACACAAAGACCTTTAGCAAATATTAATAGCAGCAAATGTATATGTGCATATATATGCACATGCATGGCATATGAACATTTACAGTAGGATGCCTGTATGTTATATATGCACACCCCCATATGCATCACAGAACAATGTTTTGGTCAAAAAATTAATGGAAAAATAGAATTAAAGTACGAGTTGATTTTGGTGCAAACCTCCCTGAAATGCACATATAGTTTGTGTGTGTCCATGAACTCTGTGAAGGACTCCCCTCCCTGTGTTATGGTGACCCCACAGGATCACTACGGAGGTGAATAACTCCTGTCTCCCACTGACGTTACAGGCAGCCCACCCTCATGTAGCACCTTCTCAAGTGTTTGTAAAGATGCTGGTGTAAACAGATCTATCTACGGTGCTGTCAGTCACATAAAAGTACAGCGCATGCGGGCCAACAGGTGGTGTGTGGCTAAGGCGCTGGAGTTCCATGTGGCCACCTGCAGTGTATGTCCTGGACCTGAGGGCTTGCTTTCTCACTTTCTCTCTCTCTCTCTCTCTCTCTGCTGAGCACACATGCCCAATTAAATGTAAATTAAATAATAATAGTAACAATAAATGAAATTAAATAATTCTTTAAAAAATAAAAGTATTGCACACACTGTTATGTATAGCACATGGTCCCTTGATGACAATAAACGACTTGATGATTATTAACAAGTATATGCCTGGCTTATGTATTTATTGTACTACACTTTTACTCTTACTTTAGGATGTAGTCATACTCAGTAAAAAACAAGGAATCTGGGCCATCAGGTGGCATGGTAGTTAAGGACCTGGATTCCACAAGGCTGACTTCACAGTTCTAGTCCCTGGACCCAGAGGCCTGATAAACAAGCCAGGCACGTGTGTGTGTGCCAAAATCCCAAAAGGAGAATGGAGGAGAAAGGATTGTGTCATGGTCATCGCCCCCTGCAGGTGATTTCTCACTTTCCCTCTCAATCTCTGTCTCTGGCAAGCACATACATCCTATGGAAAAATTATATATATACACACACACACGTTTACTGTGAGACAGTATGCCACGTCATACCAGCAGAAGCCTCACACATCTCGTGTTGAAGGCATCTCTTGATTGTATCATTTTCTCTTGTGCTTGATTTAGTTAAGCTCCATTCACGCTAGGTGCCCTATACAGGCATATCACTTTTAATCTTTTATACTATATTTTCCATGCATGTGTGGTCTCAGATCGCATGATCCTTCTGCATTGGCCTCCCAAGTAGCTGCAAACAGAGGCACAGCCTTGTACCCAGCTCTTTAGGGGGGCCAGGAATCTCACCTGGTGTCCCATGCGACCTCAGTCTGCCTAGCAGCAGTGTCCAGTGGTTACTCCCTCCAGTGGGCCTTGGGGTGTTCAGTGTGCCTTCTCCATGTCTAGGTACACTGGATACACAAACGCCTTTGTGTTGTAATTGCCGACAGTGTGAGTGCGTAATGTGCTGTACGGGTCTGCAGCTGTGGGAGAACGGGCTGCACCACATAGCCTGGTGGCCTTCTAAGTATATTCTGTGATGTTCACACCATGACAACTTCTGAGAACATACCCTGTCACAGAGTGACACACAACTGTGCAATATATGAAATTACAATATGTTACATGCACCAAAAACCACCCGATGTTCTTTCAACCCAATGGGTGAATGTCCATACAGCAGAACACCACTCAGCAATATAAAGAAACAATGTACTGATGTAAATAAGACGACTTAGTTTAAAAGTTTAAAAGGCATTACTGCTGGAGACTTATCAGGATGTGAAGACCTGCTGGGAGTACCCATTTCTCTCTCATGGAAAAGTAAACTAAATTTTAATTAAGTAAATAAATGGGACAATTAAAAAACCTATAAAAGTATTCAAAATAAAGAGCTAAAAGAAAGAAATGATAAAAAAGGAAATCATTCATTTAAAAAAAGAAAAAAGGAGGGACCAGCAGGTGTAGTGCTTAGGGCACTGGACTCCCACATGGCCGACTATAGTTCAAGTCCCGGACCTGGTGGCTTGCTTTCTCACTTTCTCTCTCTCGGTCTATTGCTCTGTCCCTCTCTGGTCAAATTAAATAAATAAATAAAGCTAAATAATAAATAAAATAATAATAATTAATAAAAAGAGGTGCAGAACTGAGCAAACTCTGAGCCTGGAAGCAGGAGAACAGGCATCTCTGAGGAATAGAGCACTGGGGAAGGTGAGAGGAATTCAAAGTTCAGCCTAACTGCCACCAACACCAGGCAGCGTGGTGCTCATGGCAGCATAGCTTCAGCTGCGAGATCTAAGTGGGCAACTCAAACTTGGGGGAAAAGGTACTGTTAGGCCCCACATGAGTACCAGTACAAATCTGCTACCACAGGGAGGAAAATGAGACACACTTCCCTCCAGCACCAACACAGACAGGGGTGAAGAGCGGAACACTGAGGAAGGTTATCCACGAGGCACAGGTCCCAGAACTGAGCCACACGGCAGGTGGGATGCGATGAGGAAGAATGCCCTACTGTGAGACAGTATGCCACGTCATACCAGCAGAAGCCTCACACATCTCGTGTTGAAGGCATCTCTTGATTGTATCATTTTCTCTTGTGCTTGATTTAGTTAAGCTCCATTCACGCTAGGTGCCCTATACAGGCATATCACTTTTAATCTTTTATACTATATTTTCCATGCATGTGTGGTCTCAGATCGCATGATCCTTCTGCATTGGCCTCCCAAGTAGCTGCAAACAGAGGCACAGCCTTGTACCCAGCTCTTTAGGGGGGCCAGGAATCTCACCTGGTGTCCCATGCGACCTCAGTCTGCCTAGCAGCAGTGTCCAGTGGTTACTCCCTCCAGTGGGCCTTGGGGTGTTCAGTGTGCCTTCTCCATGTCTAGGTACACTGGATACACAAACGCCTTTGTGTTGTAATTGCCGACAGTGTGAGTGCGTAATGTGCTGTACGGGTCTGCAGCTGTGGGAGAACGGGCTGCACCACATAGCCTGGTGGCCTTCTAAGTATATTCTGTGATGTTCACACCATGACAACTTCTGAGAACATACCCTGTCACAGAGTGACACACAACTGTGCAATATATGAAATTACAATATGTTACATGCACCAAAAACCACCCGATGTTCTTTCAACCCAATGGGTGAATGTCCATACAGCAGAACACCACTCAGCAATATAAAGAAACAATGTACTGATGTAAATAAGACGACTTAGTTTAAAAGTTTAAAAGGCATTACTGCTGGAGACTTATCAGGATGTGAAGACCTGCTGGGAGTACCCATTTCTCTCTCATGGAAAAGTAAACTAAATTTTAATTAAGTAAATAAATGGGACAATTAAAAAACCTATAAAAGTATTCAAAATAAAGAGCTAAAAGAAAGAAATGATAAAAAAGGAAATCATTCATTTAAAAAAAAAAAAAAGGAGGGACCAGCAGGTGGAGTGCTTAGGGCACTGGACTCCCACATGGCCGACTATAGTTCAAGTCCCGGACCTGGTGGCTTGCTTTCTCACTTTCTCTCTCTCGGTCTATTGCTCTGTCCCTCTCTGGTCAAATTAAATAAATAAATAAAGCTAAATAATAAATAAAATAATAATAATTAATAAAAAGAGGTGCAGAACTGAGCAAACTCTGAGCCTGGAAGCAGGAGAACAGGCATCTCTGAGGAATAGAGCACTGGGGAAGGTGAGAGGAATTCAAAGTTCAGCCTAACTGCCACCAACACCAGGCAGCGTGGTGCTCATGGCAGCATAGCTTCAGCTGCGAGATCTAAGTGGGCAACTCAAACTTGGGGGAAAAGGTACTGTTAGGCCCCACATGAGTACCAGTACAAATCTGCTACCACAGGGAGGAAAATGAGACACACTTCCCTCCAGCACCAACACAGACAGGGGTGAAGAGCGGAACACTGAGGAAGGTTATCCACGAGGCACAGGTCCCAGAACTGAGCCACATGGCGGGTGGGATGCGACGAGGAAGAATGCCCTTTGTGCCCACGAGCTCAGCACTAAGTGATGAGCATTGACAGTTCACGCCGGAGCGTGGTTCTCCTGAGAGATGCAGACATACAGGGACTGCAGGAAGCTGGGTAGAGGTGGCACACTAAGGAACGCTCTGTCATCAGGTTTCCCATCTCAGCACAAGGTAATAGCAGTCCACTGCCGGAAGAACCTGATGTCATGAAGCCTGAAGATAAAAAAAGCACCCAAATCCCAAATTGGCTCAGCCTTGGTGGCGCCCGAGTGGTACCACACTTAGCAGGCTGGAGACCACACGGGCAGTCCAGGTTCAGGCAGGTGGCATGGGAACTAAGGCACTGGACTCCCACATGGCGGACCGCCATCTGAGTCTCGGACCAGGAACCTTAAAAATTACACTGGGCACATATGCATGTCCAAAATTCCATGGAGAATGGAGAAGGGATTGCAGCATGACATAACCATTACCCATCTGCAGGTTCTTTCCTTTTATTTTTTTAAGAGATAAATATTTTGCTATGGGGTACACATGCTCACTGGAGAGACAGAGAGAAACAGAGACAGAAAGCAAGAAATTACCCCCCAGGGTATGGCCATGCTGCGATTCCTTCGTCTCCAGTCTTCTCTCAGGATTGTGGGCACTCTGTGCGAGTTTTAAGCTGCTGGGTCCAGGACTCAAACTGCAGTTGACTACATGGGACCTAATACAGTGATGTAACTGTTATCTGCTGGTTCCTTGAAGGAAGTTCTTAAGGAAACGGAGCATATCACTCAAAAAATCTTTTTTTTTTTTTTTTAGGTTTTTGCCTTAGGGTGTAGTGCATCCTTTGCTGGGGCGAGAGAGACAGACAGACAGAGACAGAGATAGATAGTGAGAGGGAAAGTGAGAAATCACCCCTTGGGGGGATGGCCACACTGCAATCCCATCTCTGTTCTCTTTCAGGGTCCCTGGACACGTACACACACATGCCCAGCATGACTTTGAAACCACTGGTCCAGAACTCGAACCACGGTTGGCCATACGGGCCAGTGACGTGACCGCTATGCCATCTGCTGGTCCCTTGGTCATAAATCTTAACACAAAGAAAGTGTGTTAAGAGTGCTAGAAATTGAAAAAATAAAAATATGCAAAAACATGTTTATCTTTTTAATAGTTTTTAAAATAACTGACTAAAGCAAAACTGGTAACCATGTACTAAGGGTCTTGCATATCTGTGAAAGTGAGCCAGAGGACAGCAACAGCAGAGTGAGAGGGAAATGAAAGGCAGACAGTTTATAACTGAGACGTGCACCATTTAATGTGAGGCAGACTATGATAGGGCAAGATCAGGGTAGAGGGGAGTTAGTGAAATACTAGTAAGAGGGGGCTATCAGATGGCATGGTGGTTAAGGTGCTGGACTCCCACATGGCCAACTACGGTTTGAGTCCCAGATCCAGAGTTTTATAAATCATGCTGGTGTGTGTGCCCCAAATGCCAAGACGAGAATAGAGGAGAGGGGACCATGTTGTGGCCATCCCCCCTAAGGGGTAATTTCTTACTTTTTCTCTGTCTTTGTCTCGGCAAGCGTACATACCCTATGGCAAAAATTAAAAAAAAAGAAAAAAGAATGACAAGAATTTCTCCAAAATTAAAGCCATCAATCCTGAGTCTGATAAACTATAGCTCTATGACGAAAAGCTACAAGTAAATTCACATTCAGACACATCGAGCTTAAACTGCACAACGGCAGCGACAATGAAGAGGCGCTTAAAGCCAAGTGACTCATCTGAGGTCAGAGTCTGGACTAAATTCCCGGTCTCCTGATCAATGTTAAGTACCCCCAATTGTTTGCTTCAGCCCGTGTGTGCTTGCCCAAGAGACAGAGAGAGAAGCGAAGTGAGAAAATAGCCACCAGGGGGATGGCTACGCAGAAACCCCTTCTCCTCTCAGAGTTCTGGGCATGCGTGCACACACTCCTGGTATTTTCTAAGACACCAGATGTGGGACTCCAACCATGTAGTTGGCTAGGTAGGATCCAGCTCCCTTGATCACAATGCCACACTGGCTCTGTTTGGTACCCTTTTAAAAATACTGGTGGCTCTCCACAAAGTTTCATTTCCCAGAAACATCCCCCAAATCCGTTCAGCTCTCTGGCTCCACTACTATCACGGTAGTCTAAACTATTAAACTCTTCTCTTTCTTCACTGATCTACCTGTGTCCAGTCCATTCTCCCTGCACACCCAGAATAATTCTTTCTAAGATGTCACACTTTTGCCTTCCTCAGGCCCTGCTCAAATCCTTGAGTTTCACTCTGGTCTTGGAATTGTGATAAAATTCCTGGTACAAAGTCCATGGAGTGTGGCCCTTACACACATTCCCCTGCTCGTGCCCACTCTGTCCGCCAGCCTCCTGTCAGCTTCCTCCTGGTATAGGGCCTAGGCGAAGCTGTGCCCTCTGGGAAGGACCTTTTTGTGAGTTCACACCTACTCATTTTTTTTTTTTTTTTTTTTGCTATAGGGCACGTGCGCTCACCAGACAGACAGAGAGACAGAAAGCGAGAAATCACCCCCCCCAGGGGATGATCACGCTGTAATCCCTTCTCCTCCGTTCTCCTCTCGGGATCTTGGGCACGCACAGACACGCACCTGGCCTGAGTTTTAAGCCACTGGGTCCAGAACTTGAACCGCGGTCGACTATGTGGGAGTCCAGTGACATAGCCATTACGCTAACTGCTGGTCTCACACCTACTCATTTTTCAGATGTCAGCTCAAGCGCTGGGAAATCATTCCGAGTTCTTCAACAGCATTATGTAATTCTCCTTTGTACCATTTAACAGAGTCATAATTTTAGATTTAGTTTTGCAGTTAGTTGTTAATACCTTGTTTCTCCATTAGGTTCTAAGTTCCAGGAGGATCGAGGATTTATATCTGTTTGGTTCACGTTTTAGTAATGCCCAACACACAGTGAATGTGCAACAAACAAGAAAAGGAGGAAAGGGGCATACCTGTAGGGAGTGACGGCCTGAATTAAAGCACAGCAACCGCGCTGTGCTCTCAGAGGGGACAAATCATCAAGAGAGACAGTGCTGTTCAAACTGCAGAGTGAAAACAGTCCCTAAAAAGTAAATCTGTAAAATAGCTTACCTAGACACAAATTCACCTAGTTCTGAGTATTCTGTGGGCTCCATTATTATGTTGAGGTCAGTAATAACAGAAGACGAGCTCTCCACATTCTAAAACAAAATAAAATGTTTATGTATTAGAGATTAGGAAACTTTTTTTTTTTAAAGGAAGAAGGTTTTTTTAAATAATTATTTTTTATTTTAACTATATTTATTTGAATTTATTTATTTCATTTTATTTTAATTAGATCAGAGAGGGACAGAGTGAGAGATAGAGAGAGAGAGAGAGAAAGAAAGTGAGAAGCAAGCTGCCAGGTTTGGGACTTGAACCATGGCCAGCCATCTGGGAGTCCAGTGCCCTTAATCATCATGTCATTTGACAGCCCCAAGTAAATATGATAAGGCAAGATCAGGGTAGGGGTAGAGTTTTAAACTTTTAAAGTAAAATAGAGAAGACTAAAGTACATCAAAAAAATGTAAAATGAAATGCCACCAAATACAGCAAAGAATAATCAAGAACTTATATGAAAAATGCTCATTTGTTAAAAGAATGAAATCAGATCCTCACTCCATACCAAAAACCAAAATGAACTCCAAATGAATTACTTATTTCAACAAAGACAACATAAAATACTAGGAGGAGGAACTTTAAATATGTAACTCATCAATGAGGAGGGAAAAGCTTCCTAAGGAAACAGATTGAGAAACGGTAAATATGTTCATATTAAGAATCCAAAATATCTAAGAGAAAAATGACTTTATAATAAAAAGAGAATCAATAATCCGAGCAATATATTTGCCACAAATGTGACAAAGAGACAGTGAAATCTGAAGAGAAAAAAGCAAACTAAAAAATCACAGGTGAAAACAATTTAACCTAATTTTTTTTTTTTTTTTTTTTTGGAGAGATTTTCACTGTAGGGCGCGTGCGCTCGCCAGACAGACAGAGAGAGACATAGAGACAGAAAGCGAGAAATCACCCCCCAGGGGGGATGGTCACGCCACAATCCCTTCTCCTCCATTCTCCTCTCGGGATCTTGGGCATGCATGCACACACGCCCGGTGTGAGTTTTAAGCCACCAGGTCTGGGACGTGAACCGCGGTCGACTACGTGGGAGTCCAGCAACACAGCCATTACGCTAACTGCTGGTTCCCTTAACCTAATTTTTAAAAGTGTCCAATCACAGAGCGAGCCAGTGGCAATGTGGTTAAGGCACTGGACTCCCAGATAGTCAGCTGCTGTCAAGTCCTGGTCCCTGAGGCTTGAAACTACACCAGGCCCATGTACGAGCCGGCCCAAAATCCTGAGAAGAGAAGGGACTGTAGCGTGGCCATAGCTCTGGGTGATGATTTCTTGCTTTCTGTCTATGTCTCTCCAACGAGTGCAAGCATCCTATAATAGCAAAAATCCCTAAAAATTTAAAAAAAATTAAAAAGAGCCTCATTTCGTAAGTAATAAGATAAATGTAAATTTGAAGAATAAGGGGCTGGCTTTGTAGATTAACGGTTAAGGAGGCCAGATTCCATAAGGACGACCATAGTCAGAATCCTGGTCCCACAGCAGTTGGCATAATGGCTATGTTGCTAGACTCTCATGTAGTCGACCAAGGTTCAAGTACTGGCCTCAGTGGCTTAAACTCACACCAGGCATGTGTGCATGCATGCCCAAGATCCCAGGAAGAGAATGGAGGAGAAGGGGTTGCGGCATGGGCATTCCCCCTGGGGGATGATTTCTTGCTGTCTCTCCAGCGAGCACACAACGCCCTATAGCAAAAACCTCTCCAAAAAAAGAAAAGAAAGAATCCTGGTCCCAGCAACTTGAAAAACACGCCAGGAGTATGTGTGTTCATGCCCAAAATACCAATGGAATGAGCAAACAGAGAAGGGACTGTGGTATGACCATGCCCCATTGGGTAAAAAAAGATGACATTTTTTACTATAAAATGAACAAAAATTTTAAAATCTTAATGCTGAGCTGGCCCTGTAGCCTAGGGGTTAAGGAAGTTGGATACCACATGGTCAACCTTGGTTTGAGTCCTGATCCTGTGGCTTAGAAAACATCCATGTGTGCTGACATGGATGAGTATGCATCTGTACCCAAAGTCCTGATGGGAGGGAGGGAGGAGGACTGTGGCATGACCATGCCCCACTGAGGGATGATTTCTCTTTTTCTCTGGCAAATGCATGCATCCTGACAATTAAAAGCAAAAATGTTACTGCCAGGCTAGCTGTGGTGGCAAGGGCAGGAGGTGCTGCCGTGTAATACAGTGGCTATCTGGGAGGGCTGGGTGTGACCCCTGGTCTCACCCCTGCCTGTGGCCCTGCTGGCTGGGAAATTGTAGGGGGCACTGTGAAATGTGGCCAGACCCCATCGGGGGTCCAATCTCTCTCTCTCCCTCTCTCTCTCTTTCTCTCTCTGCCTCTCATTCTTATGCAAGAAAGAAACTTAAAAAAAAGTTAATGCTGGTAAATAAACTGAAACCCAGCAGTGGTAGTATAAACTGGATTAATCCTTTGGAAATTATTCTGACAACATATAACTGAGATATTCATCTTTTCCATCCCAGCAATTTGACTACTATGACTGTACCCTACAGCAGTAAGAAAGGAAGACAGAGACTTACAAGTAGACAGTCGTCGCAATGCTGCATATGATGAAAAGTGAGAAACAACTCTACACTCAACAAAGGAGACTGTTAAACTGATACTTTTTAAACGGCCAATTTTGGCTTTCCTTTTTTTTCTCCTATTATGTATTTACCAACAATTTCTCGCTATTCTTGTTTTTGGAAAAATCATATGTTCACTCTCTATTATCTGTCCTCCAGATTCTTTATCGTTTCTTCAATTATGTTTACAAGTTACTTTTCTTTTTCTATTTATTTATTATTTTTAATTTGCTATAGGGCATGTGCACTCATCAGAGAGAACTTGAGAAAGCAAGCCACTAGGTCCAGGACTCGAACTGTGGTCAGTGATGGGGGAGTACAGTGCCTTGGCCATCATGCCACCTGCTGGCCCCAGGTGACTTTTCTTAAGCCTATCCTCCACATTCTACTTCCTGGTACTGCTAATCTAGGTTTCTGTATTATAATCATTCTATTCTTTTTTTCCTCTAAGCTTTGTTTTTAAGGAATTTTTTCTTAAGAGAGGTTTTTGCTATAGGGCCTGTACACTCACCAGAAAGACAGAGAGAAACTGAGAGACAGAGAGCAAGAAATCACCCCCCAGGGGGGGATGGCCATGCTGCAATCCCTTCTCCTCCATTCTCCTCTTGGAATCTTGGGCACATATGCACATGTACCCAGCGTGAGTTTAAGCCACTGGGTCCAGGATTCGAACCACGGTCGACTACACGGGAGTCCAGCAATGTAGTCATTATGCCACCTATTGGTCCCAAGGAATTATTTAATTTATTTATTATTATTTTTTAGTTTGACCAGAGAGAAAGGAAGTGAGAAAGCAAGCCACCCATTCTGGGACTCAAACCATGGTTGCCTATCCAATGCCTTAACTACCATGTCACCTGCTGGTGCCAGTTTTCTGATTTTCTTACTCAATTTTCTTTATGTTTTAAGAGTCAAAGCAGCTTTTATATAGCATGTTCTATTATTTCCTGGACTAAGTTTTCCAAAGTGTATTCAGCTGTATTTTATTCCCTCTCCTTTCTTTCATGGCAGTATTTTCGCCAGTTTTAGATCATTTTGTGCAATGCGCTGATGGAAGGACTCTGTGCTGTCTTTATGCTCTGAACTCTACAGCTCCTCTTTGTTATTACAGGAGTGAATGTAGCGGTTTTCGCTAATTCCTAAATACTAGACTGAGTGCCTATTCCCCGATTCTCTTCCTCATCTGTCTGAATACCAACTGTCTCCTCTCTTTATAATCCAAGCTGTTAGAGAAGTAGATATTGATAGTTCATCATTTTTATAAAGTTCCTTATCTGCTTGAGTGCACAGAGAGAACTGTTTGGCAGTCTTACGACTAAAAAAAAAAAAAAAAAAAAAGTCAACCCAATTAAAAACTGTGCAAAGGATGGGACCAGCACTTAGTGTAATGACTATGTCACTGGACTCCTATGTAGTCGACTGTGATTTGAGTCCTGGACCCGGTGGCTTAAACTCATGACGGGTGTGTGTGCGTGCATGTGTGCCCAAGATCCTGAGAGGAAAATGGAGGAGAAGGGATTGTAGCACGGCCATCCCCCCTGGGGGGTAATTTCTCGCTTTCTGTCTCTCTGTCTCTCTCTGTCTTTCTGGTGAGCGCAAGCGCCCTATAGCAAAAACCCCTCCAAAGGGGGGGGGGAACTGTGCAAAGGAGCTGAATAGATATTTCTCCAAAGATGACATGTGAATGGCTAGTAAGCACATTAAAAAAGTTCGACAGCATTAATCATCTAGTAGTTCCATTTCACTCAGTAATTCCACTCCTAGTTACATACTCAAGGAAAATGAAAACATATGTCCACTGAAAAACTTGTACGTGAATGTTTATAGCAGTATTATTTATAGTAGTCAAAAGGCAAAAATAACCATTTCCATCAACTTATGGAATGAATAAACAATGTGGTATATCCACACAATGAAATATTCAGCCAAACAAACCAACAAAAAGTACAGGTATACGCTTCCACATAGACGAACCTTGGAAACATTATGCTAAGCGAAAAAAGCAGACGCAAAGGACATCGAGTTCTATGACTTCAAAAATATGAAATGTCCAAAATAAGCAAATCCATAGAGAAAAAATAGATTAGTCATTGCTTAGGGCTAAGGAAATGGATGGGGGATTGAGAAGTGATAATTAGAGAATACTAGTTTACTTTTTAGCTATTGGATGATGATGGGGATTTTAATGTCTTTGTATTGACTGATATACATAGTATTCTTTCTGGGAAAAGAAATGTAATAAACTATAAAGTTATATGTGATTTAATGTAATATAAACAAGATATTATAATAAATTTTTTTTGAAGAGGTTTTTGCTATAGAACGCGTGTGCTCGCCAGACAGACAGAGAGAGAGAGAGAGAGAGAAAGCGAGAAATCACCCCCCAGGGGGGATGGCCATGCCGCAATCCCTTCTCCTCCATTCTCCTCTTGGGATCTTGGTCACACATTCACATTAGTTTAAGCCACCGAGTCTGGGACTCGAACCACGGTCGACTACGTGGGAGTCCAGTGACATAGCCACTAATTGCTGGTCCTGATAATAAATTAATTAAAAAAAAAATACCAGGTTACTTTTTGAGGTGATAAAAAGTCCTAAAATTGACTGCGATGATGGTTGTACAACCCTGTGAATAAAATAAAAAGTACTGAACTGTACACTATTAATTAGTTTAGTTAGCTATAGGTTTTTGCCTGAGGGTGAGAGTCCTCGCCAGAGAGACACAGACACAGTGAGAGGGATAGTGAGAAATCACCCACTAGGGGGATGGTCATGCCATAATCCCTTTTCCTCTATTCTCCTCTTAGGACCTCGGGCACGCATACACATGTGCCCAGCATGATTTTCAAGCCACCAGGTAATGACTTGAATCATGGTCAGCCATGTGGGAGTCTAGCGACTTTACCGCCATGCCATCTGCTGGTACACTTTAAATGGATGAATGACACATTTGGTATGTGAATCATAGCTTGATAGAGCTATTACAAAAAAGGGGAAGAAAAATGGGAAAACAAGAATTGTAGAGGCACATCTTGTCTCTTATCCAAGTTCCTGTGTATGTTAGATTTGACCTTTCACACATTAAGTTAAGTCACTCTATCAAGGACAAATAATAGGTCACCATATCGATGCAAAGATGATGATTTTCTGGCCTTTTTCTACTTTTCTTTTGGGGGGGGGGTAGGTTGTGGATTCTATTCAACCACTGGAAAGCTGACTCTGAGATACTGTTTTTCCATCTCTCTCCTGCCCTGGGGTATTGCTAACCAGGCCAGCCCTCTCCAGTTGGAAAGGGAGCTTATAAACCATCTGACCTCAAAGCCCCTTCCTAAGTCTCAGCACATTCCTTCCCCTCACGCTCCATTTAACTTAAGCCCACAATTCACTTGCTTCTTTGTGACTTAACGATTATGAATAGAGCTCTTTAGGAAAAGGGTACCAGTAACTCGGCGAAATGTATGTACCTCTCATAGAGCACCGTGTGTCTGATTTCAGTGATCTGGTCCAAAGTCACACTATCAGGTAGCTTTTCTCTGGAGCCTGTGATAATAAGACTGTATTCCATTTTATTATGACATTTTCCTGTTTTTGAGTTGTTTTGTTCATTCCATCAGGCTTCAGGGAGAGAAGTTACAAAAACATACCGCCTGTGCGTCTTGCCCTACAAACTTCCACCTGATTGATTGTGCTGCATGGACTACAGAAGACTGGCGCATGTTGGTTCTGACAGTCATGAAACTCCTCACAAACATCAGAATGTTAATGACTCAGGACAGCAAATCTGGGGAACAGCTTCTGTGTTCCAACCAGGTTAGACAAGAATAGTTGGGCCAACAGAGATAACCATTCAAACACTCTGGACAGGTTTCCCTATTAAAAAAAAAAAAAAAAAGAGTTAATCTGGATAATTTTATAAGGTTGTTTTAGGTTCCAATATTCTGTTAATATGATTAGTTCACTTTTGGTTCAAGTATTATAATAATGTAATTTTATTACAATTCTATAAAGGGACAGTTTTACTATTTATATTTTTTAAAAATCTTCTGATAGCTAAACATCTCCCTCTAGTGGAAATTTTGTTTATAAAAAATGTTTTGGGGGACCAGCATTTGGCGTAATGGCTATGTCACTGGACTCTCACGTAGTCGACTGTGGTTTGAGTCCCGGACCCGGTGGCTTAAACTCAGGCTGGGCGCGTGTGCATACGTGCCTAAGATCCCAAGAGAATGGAGGAGAAGGGATTGCAGCCTGGCCATTCCCCCTGGGGAGTGATTTCTCGCTTTCTATTTCTCTATCTCTCACTGTCTTTCTGGCGAGTGCACACGCCCTATAGCAAAAACCCCTCAAAAAAAAAAAAAAAAGGTTTGGGCCCAGCTGGTGCAGTGGTGCTTAACATTGCTGGATTCCACATGGTGACCTGCACCATTGGAGGCCCAGCTCAGCAGCTTGGAAAACATTCCAGCTCATAAGTATGTGTGCCAACACCCTGAAAGGAGGAAATGGAGAGAAAGGGACTGCAGTGTGACCATCTCGGTGGGGATGCCTTCTGACCCCCCCTCATTCCCCTCCAGACAAGCAGACATACCCTCTGGCAAAATTAAAAAAAAATAGTTTTGGAACACAGAAGATTGCTTTGTTTTCTGTGGAGGGCACTGCATACGGAAGCCATCCTGAGCTATCCGCCATCTTGGAAACCATTAGCCTTCACTTCCTCACTGAGCAAACCCTCTCTCAGAAATCATGTGACCAACTGTTCTCCCCAGAAGTGGTTGGGTTTCTAGGCAATGGGAGAGATCCACCCACATCAATGATTGGTTCATGCTGATCTATCTCATTTGCATTTCGGGCAACCAATTGGTGCCCACCAGCTGTATATAACTCGCCATTTCTCTTCAATAAACGAAAGTAGAAGACGGAAGAAGACGACTTGATCAGCACTTCGTGTTGTGTGTACGTGTGTTTGTCCCATCTCTCACTCTCTCCCCCAGGGAATCTGTTCGACTGTCCCGCGGGTCGGGGCACGTGGCGCCTGAACAGGGACTTGGGTACGGGGATCCAGTGAAGAGCTCCCGAGGAAGGCTCCAGTGCAGAGCAACCCAGAAAAGCCGCGTCGGAAAACAGAAGGGGATGGCAGAGAATCGTCCCACGCACTGAAATAAAGAGAAAGGCTGCAGTGGAAAACAGAAGAGGACGGTATAGAATCGTCCAGAAGGGAACGGCAGAGATTCGTTCCGAGAAAGGCTGGCGAAAAATATAGAAGGACGAAGAGAAGACATCCTGATAAATATTTACTTATGTTTTATTTTTTTATTATTTTTTTGAGAGATTTTTGCTATAGGGCGCGTGAGCTTGCCAGACAGACAGAGACAGAGAGACAGAAAGTGAGAAATGACCCCCCAGGGGGGATGGTCACACCGCAATCTCTTCTCC
>NW_006198512.1:397809-400213 GCF_000334495.1 Tupaia belangeri chinensis | reverse complement strand
GGTGGGGGGGGGAGGTCTCTGTCTTGCTTTACAGGAACGCTGCTGCTTTTACGTCAACAAGTCCGGCACCGTTTGTGACAGTCCCTTATGGTCTGCATGGAATGGACTCCTCCCTTTTTTCCTCCCCATACTTGGTCCGATTCTGGGTTTACTGATTGTTTTCTCTTTGAGGCCTGTTCTCTTTAATAAGCTCATGGCTTTCCTTAAACAACAAATTAATTCCAAAAAAATGCAGCCTATCCAAGTCCACTACCACAACCTGGAGATGGAGTATCGTGGAGCCTAGACATGGCTCCGGTCTGAGGCGCTGAATCAGTTAGCCAAAGACGGGTAAGAGAGTCTGAGCCTGTAACAGCTGTATAGTCCTTCCACCTAAGACAAGAAACCCATCATTGCAATGGGATTCTCCAATGACAGGTAAGGATGGACATGTGGCTCTAAAAACGACTCCAACCTAAGACAGGCACGATTCCCTCAGGTGTTTCCCCTCTTTGAAAAAATAAAAAAGGGAGACATGTGGAGGGCACTGCATACGGAAGCCATCCTGAGCTATCCGCCATCTTGAGCTATCCACCATCTTGGAAACCATTAGGCTTCACTTCCTCACTGAGCAAACCGTCTCTCAGAAATCATGTGACCAACCGTTCTCCCCAGAAGTGGTTAGGTTTCTAGGCAACAGGAGAGATCCACCCACATCAATGATTGGTTCATGCTGATCTATCTCATTTGCATTTTGGGCAGCCAATTGGTGCCCACCAGCTGTATATAACTCGCCATTTTTCCTGAATAAATGAAAGTAGATGGAAGATGACTTGATCAGTACCTCGTGTTGTGTGTGCGTGTGTTTGTCCCATCTCTCACTCCCTCCCCCAGGGAACCTGTTCGACTGTCCTGCGGGTCGGGACAGTTTTCAGGTTTTTTTCTAGCAATCTCAACAGTAAAAATGTACTTAATAAGTAAAATGGTTTTAGGAGGCCCTTTAGTATATCAATGAGAACTCGTCCATGCATTTTCTTTGGCCTAGCAATTCTATTAGACACACACACACGTGTATGTATGTGTGTGTGTGTATACACATACACTTCTTTCTTAGGTTTTTGTTATAAGGCACATGCACTTGCCAGAGAGACAGAGAGAAACAATGAGAAGGAAAATAAAAATCACCCCCTAGAGGGGATGGCCACGATGCAATCCTATCTCTTCCACTCTCCTGGGATTTGGGGCTTGCACACAAAAACACCCATGTAATTTTCAAGTCACCAGGTTCAGGACTTGAACTGTGGTTGTTCACATGAGAGTATAGTGCTTTAACCACCGTGCTATCTGCTGGCCTCTACAGCTACATTTCTTTTGTTTGTTTTTTGTTTATTTTACAGGGCACATCAAAAACATTTTTCTTTTCTTTTCATTTTAATTTTTAATTAATTAATTTTACATTCATTCACTAAGAATTGTCACAGCATACAAAATGTGATTTCCCATCCAGAATATGCTGCATAGTGGCTTAATCATACATGTTATCATTGATAATTTTCCATTTCTAGCTTCATATAAACATGTGTGTATATATACATATCTATATATTTCCCCCCATTTCTTTTTTTTTTTTTAGAGGTTTTTGCTATAGGGTGCGTGTGCTCGCCAGACAGAGAGAGACAGAGAGACAGAAAGCGAGAAATCACCCCCCTGGGGGGGGATGGGATGGCCACGCCGCAATCCCTTCTCCTCTTCGGGATCTTGGGCACGCACGCACACATGCCCTGCGTGAGTTTTAAGCCACCGGGTCTGGGACGCGAGCCGTAGTCGACTACGTGGGAGCCCAGCAACATAGCCATTACTCTAACTGCTGGTCCCTCCCCCTATTTCTCACCCTCTGCCATTTCCCACCCTCCTCCCAACACTATCTCAGGTATCTACAGTTGCTTTCCAACCCCCCCCAATTTTATTCATTCACAAATATCTTAAATAATCTAATTATTTTTAATAGCAAGCTCAGCTGATATATACATACCTGTGAATACATGTCTGACTTTAGGTGTGACACTGAGTAGAATGAACATACTATAAAGTAGCACCTAGCTGATGCTATATAGTTTACTGTGATCATTAAATAGGTATTTTTTAATATATTTTCTAATTTCAAGAAAAGTAGTTTTAACTTTAATAAATCAAAATTAAAGAAATGTTGAGAGAGCTTTGCTTAAAACTTAAAGCCAGGAAACAGGTTAGAATTCTGTTCAAATAGTAGGTACATGAACCTATTGGCAGCTCAAGACAAGACAAAAATCCTCAAATCCGGAAAACAAAGCATAGAATAAAATCAGGAATGTTTTAGTCAAAAGTCATGATTCTAGGGCAGCGGCGGGGGGGGGGGCCGCGCGGGGGGCCCCCCCGCCCCGCGGGG
>NW_006198512.1:395834-396730 GCF_000334495.1 Tupaia belangeri chinensis | reverse complement strand
GCAGAGGGTGGGGGATGGGGAATCAAGGATGGCAAAACAAAAGGCAAGGTATGCAGGACATAAGAATTGGAAAATTATTTTGCTGAGAACATGTATGTTGATGTGCTTGATTGAGCCAATGCACAGTGTATTTTGGATGGAAAATTCATTTGTGTGTTGTGATGGTATATAGTGAATTAATGTAGAAAATAAATTAAAAAAAAAAAAGTCATGATTCTATTTCACCAGTTCAGTCTCGTGTACTTAATCTGCCTTCTGTTGATGGTCTGAGCTTCCTGATTAAATTCTGGAATATAATCTCCCTGTATTCCCTAATGCATGCAAAACAAAGATGGTTGGTAGCCCCAGTATTTATACTTTTTTCCTGCCCCAATTCTTTACTGGCCACATGGCCACACGTAATGGACCCAATTTCCAAGATTCCTTAGACTAGTTTACTAGTCAACATATAAATGAAAATGATGGGTGCACAACTTCTAGAAAGTGTCCTTCAAAAAAAAAAAAAAAGCCTTCCTGATGCCTGAAATGCTAATGTGATCACTGTACCATGACCTAGAAGCCATGTGAAGCTACATTGTATTAGCCCTTGAAAATTTACCTTATCACTTTTTGGAATAATAGAGAAATAAACTTCCAGTACAATGAAGTATTTTTATTTTCAAGTTTATCAGATACAGCTCAACTAATTCCAACTCGGCCTGTGTGCTGACAGTGCAACCTCAGGCATGAGGTGGTCACTATGCCTCGGTGGTACAGGGATCAGAATACTGGCTGAGATGGCAGCTGAGGTCTGGGTCAGCATCACCACTGCTTTAGGAGGCAGGAGCACAGCACTGCAGTGGCATGGCGGGACTAGCATGGCCGGACAGCAGGCGCCTTGTCTCACTGGGTCCCGC
>NW_006198512.1:385180-394967 GCF_000334495.1 Tupaia belangeri chinensis | reverse complement strand
TGGGCGGGACCCCAGCCGCTTGGTCTCACTGGTTCCAGCCTGTCTGTTGTCCCAGGTTGGCTGCTCAGGCCAGCAACGCAAATCACACAGGAGCTGGGAGTCCAGTGAGAGTGCAAATCAGGAAGGCTCTGCCAGGCAGCAGCCGTTCTTCAGCAGCGGATCATGTCACTGAGAACGTCCCGACTGTGGGCTTGGCCTTGGCCTGTCTATCAGGGGCTTCGGGTGATCAGAGTAGCTATTGTGACAGAAACTGAACACTACAGTCCAGGTTCTCTCAGGCCACAGTGCACCAGTGAGCACACAGGCTGACCTCTGGGTACAGCCTGTCCAGGTACATCGGCCCCACAGAGCACCTAGTTCACACCAACAAGCCCCCTGAGGGCAAGAGGAGCATAGGTCCTCTGCAGATAACCATGGAGCAGCTGTGAAACAGATGAACACCTACAGAAAATGGATGCTGCTGGCTGCCCCGGGCAGCTTCTTGGCCAGTGTATGAGCTGGAGAGTAGGCAGTCTCCAAGATGGAGCTGCACTTCCAAGGATGACTCTGTCCACCTGCCGCACGTCATAAGCCCTGCCCATCAGTGGATGCCAGGGTGCAGGAGAGCATTCAGTTGTCTCATCACACCGAGGTCAATATCACGTTAGTCACAACGAAAAAGCAGCTGGTCAGACTATGGTGTCTGTTATGATGGGACCACATCTCTGGGCCACCCAAAGGAAGAGCCTGAGACCCTGGCACAGGCTGTCCAGCCCAAGTCTATCATCAGTGTGAGTCCACACTCTGCTTCAGACCTCTGCAGAGGATCTGTGTGGCCATGCAGGATGATCTGACGTGCATAGCCCCAAAGTCTGCGGACCACTCCGAGCAGTGTACCTCCCGTATGACCTCTCACCACCCTCAATCTGTCATGCAAAACTGCTGAACTGAATGCATTCCCTGCCCTGGTGCCTCGGCAAGGCCACACTGTGCACTTTTTTTGGCCACCTTGGCAGTGCTGAAAGGTTAGTGCAAGCCAGGGGCTCTACCCTCAGTGAGGAGACCTCAATATCTCCAACCTACCCTCGTTATGCCAGGCCCAGAGGTGTCTACAGGGGCTTCAGACTCCGAGGAGGAGAAACTGCCCACTTCTATATACCTGGACCCAGTCTTCAGGACTAGATAGAATGCCCCCTAACTATCTGGTACTCAAATAAGCAGGGTCCTGGCTCCTTACCTGACTCCTGCCCCACATAAAATGGGATGACTTGGGGCTGTTTTGTGGCTGAGGATACTAATGACAAGGATGATAGGGAGAATGAGTAATCTCAGCACCTGGCCCTGCACACCCACAAGCAGCCTGTATCCATCCCTGTTCTGTTCTGCTCCTCTGCTTTGTCTGATGGGCCTCCAACAAGAACAGTGGGTTAAAAGTGCTTTCTGCCATTCAAGAATGTCCCCAGCTTTAGTCAGTTCTCAGATTATGCCTGAATCCTACTCTTCTGTTCTGGAAGCCAGACTCCAAAGGTTCTCTGGGCCCAGCCCTGCCCAACCCTGGCCAGACGGCTGCATGCTACATCCTGCCTGCTTCCTTTCTCTACTTCCTGACTGAACGTGGGTGTACTGGCCAAAGGTGTCTTCCTCCCTGTGTTGTGTCTTAGCAGTCCAGTACAATTTTCAGGGTCATCTAGCCCCACGCAGCCTCAGATGGCCACAGTCCCAGACGACAACAGCCTCATGAGGCCCTGAGAAAGGACAATCAACTGACTTGCTCCCAGATTCCTGATCCACAAAAAATTGGTGGAATAATGAACATTTTTTGTTTTAAGATGTTAAAGATTTCAGAAACTGGTTAAGTAGCAATAGAAAACTACTAAATGACTGGCATATCGCTAACACCCGGGGTGTCCAGCAGAGCTCCCAAACCCAGGGCTCACACCCGAGGCATTCACTTAGAGCTCTCACACCCAGGGCTAACACCTGGGGCTTCCAGCAACACTCCCAAATCTAGGGCTAACACCTGGGGTGTCCAGCAACACTCCCAAATCCAGGGCTAACACCCTGGGTATCCAGCAATGCTCCCAGCCCAGGACTAACACCCAGGGTGTCCAGCAATGTGCCCAAACCCAAGGCTCACACCCGAGGCATTCACTTAGAGCTCTCACACCCAGGGCTCACACCCAGGGCATTCACTAGAGCTCTCACACCAAGGGCATTCAGCAGTGCTTCCAAAAACTCTGGGACATTAACTGGGTCCCAGGGGTATCCCACTACTGGCTCTGTAATAAAGGACCTCAACCCTACCCTGTGTAGCAAACCCCTGTACCTGCCCTCCCAGCCAGGATCACAGCTGTGCACCTCTGGACTGTACATGCCGACTGGGGAGCTGAACTCACCAGGATCACAGCTGTGCGCCTCTGGACTGTACATGCCGACTGGGGAACTGAACTCGTGACCTTACACATGAGCCCGGTATTGCTCGGGCAGTGTGTCTGCACTGTGATACGGAGCCAGGTCTGTGCTTAGAAACTGTGGATGATTCCACAAATGTGCTGAGGGGGGCCTCCTCATCTCAGCCGCTGCTGGAGGCTTGGGGGTAGAAACTGTATTTCACGGCAGAACAATCTGTTTTATCATGGCAGGTTCCTCAATTTACCTGAATTTCCAGAATCTGAAATTCAAGTTGAAATGTAACCATGTGGCAATTTCCTGATAGTCTGTGTCTCTGCAAAACTTTCTTTACACCTGTGAATCAGAAAAACAGGTACTTTGTTTGCAAACAACTCTTTCTTCAAATACCTATTTTTTAAAAAGAATAATTTTTTATTTAATTATTTATTTATTTTTTAATTTGACCAGAGAGAGACATACAGAGAAAGAGAGGGAGGGGTGCATGGCATTCCCTTTTGAAGAAACAATGCACAGCACAGTAAAGTTATATGTAATCCAATGTAATATGAAGAAGATATGATGATAAAAAAAAAATAAATTTGAACTGCATCTTAAAAAAAAAAACAAAAAACCTATTAATTTTTTGTGAATAGCTACAGTACATGTGTGTATATGTTTAAAAGTGTACTTCATAATTGCATTGAAAAACTCTGCAAGACTATGCACCAAATTGGTTAAAGATCTATCTGTTCAATAAGTAGTTAGGAAAAAAAAGACACAATGGGCCAGCCTGTGGCCTAATGGTTAAGGGAGCTGGATCCCACATGGTTAACCACAGTTTAAATCCCAACCCTGGTGGTTTGAAAAACATGCCAGGTACATGAGCACGTGTGCCCAAAGTCCTGTAAGGGTAGAGGAATGGAGAAGAGACTCCAGTATGACCATGCCCCTTGTGGGTACTTGCTTTCTCCCTCTCTGTCTCTCAGGCTAACACAGGTGCTTTGTGGCAAAAAAGAAAAAAATAGACTGAAGGGTATAAACTGACATCATTTGTCTTCTGATGCTATAGTAGCATCTCTGTAAGGACAAATCATCACTTTATGGAACTTGAATCTCATCAAGAGGAAGCTATTGGGAAAAAAACACAACAGATTAAAGAACAGTCTATATAACACAGTGACCTTCAAAGATATCAATGACAAAGATAAAAGAGAGAGCCAACAAGATTAAAGGAGACTAAGGAGGCCTAATAGTTCAGACACGCTGGGTGACAGACTGGGTCTGAAACTTCAAACTCAACAGCTGGGCTCCCACATGGCTAACCATGGTTCATGTCCTGAACCGAGTGGCTTTAAACTCATGCCGAGCGTGTGTGTATGCATGCTCAAAATCCTGAGAATGGAGGAGAAGAGATAGTGTGACCATCCCTCCTGGGAGTGGGGGTGTCATTTTGCACTTTCTCTGTCTCTGTGTCTCCGGTGAGCACATAGCAAAAATCTCTAAACAAAACAAAACAAAACAAAAAACAACAAAAAAAACAAAAAAACCCTCAATAACTGGGGCCAGCAGGTAAGGTGCTGAACTCCCACATGGCTGACAATGGTTCAAGTCCCAGACCTGGTGGCTTGAAAATCATGCCAGGCACATGTGCGTGTGTGTTTGAAATACCGGAAGAAGAAAGGAAGAGCCCCTGGAAGGGGAAGGATGATGATTTCTCACTCTCTGTTTCACTGTGTCTGTCTCTCTCCAGTGAGTGCACACATCCTATGGCAAAACATACCTCTTCAGCTAAGTGTCAGTTTTTCCTAACTTGATTTACAGGTTCAATGAAATCTAGTCAAAACCCGTGGCAAGGTACTTGTATATACCAACACGCTGGTTCTCAGTTTATATGGAAAGGCAAAAGACCTAGAAGAGCCAGCACAATACTGAAGAATAAAGCTGGAGAGCTTGTACTTCCTGGTCTCAGGCCTTACTATGAACCACCGTGATCAAGACGGTGAAGCCGAACATCCTCCATGAGGACACTGACAGGATGCCATAAGTGGAAAACACCACACCTGACCTCACGACAGAGGTCAAAATACTGCAATATGAAAAAACTGTACCGAAAATTATCAGGCTACATATGTAAGGGGTATATGAAACACAACTGAATTTCGTGTTTAGACTTGAGTCTCATCCCCAAGATAGCTTATCAAGTTCATACAACCATCCCAAAATCTGAGAAAATTCAGTATCTGAAACGCTTTTGATCCCCACTACTTCAGATTAAGAGACAGCCTGTTGTAAGGTCCCATGCAGTGAGACGGTCCTGAGCACCATCTGGTACCGCTCCAGGCCTGATCAGGAGCCAAGGCTGCACTTCTGCAGAATCGGTCTTGACAAGAGCCCCCACTCCAGGTGCGGCTACTGTGAGGTCACACTGACCTAGGAAGTAGCAGGTAAAGACCCAGAGCGAGTACTGGGACCCAAAGTGAATCTAACTCCCTAGAGATGGATCAGAAAGACCCACCACATGTTCCATGCTTAGCACACTAAGCCTAACTCCCCTACTGTCAGTCGCACATACAGTCTCCCAGAACAGCTTGATTACCCGTAAAAGGAGGGTGGGCTGGGGCACTTCCGGTTTCAGATCCCTAGACACTCTTTTTTCCTCAGTAAACTTTCCTTTTTTTTTTTTGTTTGTTTGAAGAGTTTTTTTTGCTATAGGGTATGTGTGCTTGCCAGAAAGACAGAGAGAGACAGAAAGACAGAAAGTGAAAAATCGCCCCCCAGGGGGGATGGCCATGCCACAATCCCTTCTCCTCCTTTCTCCTCTTGGGATCTCGGACATGCACGCACACGCGCCTGGTGTGAGTTTAAGCCACCAGGTCCGGGACTTGAACCGCAGACGACTACATGGGAGTCCAGTAATACTGCCATTCTGCTAACTGCTGGTCCCTCCTTTTTTTCTTGAGATGATGTCTCCAGTCTTAAATAGACAAAATAGATGAATGGAAGAGAATAGAGAGAACAGAAAGACTCACACAAATAGCATGAACAGATCTGGAACAAAGGAACAGAGAGAATTCAGTGAGGGAAAGGATAGTTCTATCGACACAAGGTGTTAGAACGGCTGGACATCCACAGGGCAAAGAAAAAGAAAACACAGGAGCTAGATATTGACTTCATAGTTTCCACACAAGTTAACTCAAAATAGATCACAAAGCTAAATGTAGAACATAAAAATATAAAACTCTTAGAAGACAACATAAGAGAAAATGTAGGGAGCCAGCAACATGACCTGGTGATTAAGGAAGCTGGATTCCACATGTCTGATCAGGAGGTTCAAATCCTGGCCCCAATGGCTTGGAAAACAACAGGACCAGCAGATGGCATAATGGTTATTTCCCCAGACTCCTATGTGGTTGACCACGGTTCAAGTCCCAGACCCAGTGGCTTGAAGCTCGGGCGTGGTGTGGGTGTGTGTGAGTGTGTGAGTGTGTGAGTGTGTGTGTGTGTGTGTGTGTGTGTGTGTGTCCAAAATCCCAAGAGAATAAAGAAGGGATTGCAGCATGGCCAACTCCCCCTGGGGGGAGAGGGGTGATTTCTCATTTTCTATCTTTCTCTGTCCCTCTGGCAAGTGCATATTCCCTATAGCAAAAATCTGCTCCTCAAAAAAACAAAAAACAAAAAACAAACAAACAAACAAACAAAACCCAAGCTAGGAATGTATGCCTACATGCTCAAAATCCTGTCCTGATGGAGAAATTGAGAAATCATCAGGACACAGTCACACCTCAGTGCTTTCTCCTTCCCTCTCACTCTTCTATTTCTTTCTTTCTGGTAAGTACATGTGGCCTCTGGGAAAATGTTAAGGAAACAAAAAACAAAAAACAAACAAACAAACAAACAAAACCCAAGCTAGGAATGTATGCCTACATGCTCAAAATCCTGTCCTGATGGAGAAATTGAGAAATCATCAGGACACAGTCACACCTCAGTGCTTTCTCCTTCCCTCTCACTCTTCTATTTCTTTCTTTCTGGTAAGTACATGTGGCCTCTGGGAAAATGTTAAGGAAAAAAAAAAATCTTTCTTTCTGGTAAGTACATGTGGCCTCTGAGAAAATGTTCAGGAAAAAAAAAACAAGAGAAAATTTAAGTGACCTTGTGCTTTGTTCATGAAAATAAATATGTCCAGGATGCAACAAAGTGCAGATAAAATCATAGAAATGACCCCATTCTGCCTTTTGTAGGCAAGAAAGTTGGGACCAGGGCAAGCAGGAAGTACAGTGATTAAAGCGCTGGATTTCCCCATGGCTGACTGCAGTTTGAATTCTTGGACCCAGATATTTTCCTTGCCTCTCTCTGGTGATCACACATTTCCTATAACAAATGTAAAGTAAATAAGAAAAAAGAAACTCAGGACCAAATATCATAATTTGTTTAAAGTCCAGGCTCTCTCTCTCTCTTTTTTTTTTCCCCCCTCAAAGTTTAGAACTGCTGGACATCCACAGGGCAAAGAAAATGAAAAAACAGGATCTAGATATTGACTTTATATTTTCACACAAGTTAACTCAAAATAGATTACAAAACTAAATGTAAAACATAAAAATATAAAATTCTTTTTAAAATATTTATTCCAGGAGAAAGTGAGATAGACAGCACCCCTGAAAGGGCACTGTCGATGAAATCCATCTCCCACCCCGGCCTCAGAAGTCCAGATCGCAGGCACACAGGTTTCTAGCACACTCAGGGAGGGCTCTAGCTCCTTCCTACCTGGCATGCCTCAGAGCATCATGTTCTTCCACTGTACCACAATTGCCCCTTCATTTTCCTTTGTGGAAGTAAGCTACACACACTTAAAAAATATATACCATCATATTTTAGTTCAGTACTTTTGTAACTTTAATGCACTGTTTTGTTTACTTGTTTGTTTTTTAAATTAAGAGTGAGGGTGCAGGGCTGGCTGCATAGTCTGGTGGTTAAGGGACACCAGGTCCCACAAGACCAACCATGATTGAATCCTAGCTCAAGAAGCTTGAAAACCATTGTAGGCACATGAGCATACACGCCCCTAACCCCAGTAGGATAGAGAAATGGAAGAGAAGAGAGTGTGGTATAGGCACCCACCTCCAGGGGGTGCTTTGTCTCTCTGAGTTTCTGTCCCTCAAAGGAGAACACCTGCCCTTTGATAACTTAAACTTTGAAGAAAAAAAAAAGTGTAAGAATGTATTTTTAACAAAGATTACAGATATCAGAAGAGGATTAGTATTGTAAGTAATCTATTACCAAGCCCAAATACTTATTTTTAATAACATGCTTTCAAAGGTAGAAAAAAAGACACACAAAAATTCAAAATTTATAAACTACTTTCATCATTTAGCAGTCACACTTAATCCTGGACTACAAATTCCACAACTTAGTTTGTAAATCCACTCTAAACGAATTAAAGTTGAGAATACTCAAAGGAATCATCATACGTACTCATATAGAAAATTCCAAAAGAATTCTAAAAATGTATGGAGCAAGAAAAGCATTAACTACAATAAACTACATTCTCCAAACATGATTTTGTTCACCCAGCTTGTGATATATTAACACACCTGAGGAACTGTGTCTGAACTATTAACATTTAATGAAAGATATAATGACTTCAATGAGTTCTTTGTCTTTTCAACTGCATGAGCCAAATGACTCAGCCAGAAATGGTAAACATCTGCCGACCAATCAAAGACTTGATGTTATCATTAGGTCATCAAATAGAGCCACGAATACAACTGTTCACTCTCAATTTGCTCAATTAATTAAAACACGGTCAAAATACAGTATTATTACTACAAACACCATTTTTGAACAATGTCACTTAGCTCTCTTAGGAACAACCATTTACTTGGTAATCTTTTTTCTGTATTATAACAAATAGAATATTTATGTGACATAAGAAAATACAATCTTCAGGGCCAGCAGGTGGCGTAGTGGTTAAAGGCACGGGATTCTCACATAGCTAACCGTGGTTCAAGTCCCGGACCTGGTGGCTTGCTTTCTCGCTTTCCCTCTCTCTCTCTGTCCCTCTCTGGTCAAATTAAAATAAATAAAGTTAAATAAAACAATTCTTTTCAAAAAACTAAAAAAAAATACAATCTTCAATGACAGGGTTTAAAAACATTCTTAAGCTATGAAACCTATTAGCAATGCTTCCTCTTTCAGAAGTTCTTTCCAGTGAAAACGATGTATCTAAAAAAACAGTGATGCAAGTCATTACATTGTCACATGGCTTACTCAGATGGGGCATTTTCTATCTAGATTATATGTGCCTGCTACGGTCAGTCCTCATTCTTTACCTGTTCAAAATATTTCTCTAACAACATCATTTCTCTTCCTAATTGCTCCATAAAACATTTCTTCTTTCAGCTAGCCTCAGGAGTGCAGTGGTAACACACTGGTTCCATGATGCTGGGGCCATGTGAGAAGGTGTCAGGTTTGTATAGTACAAGGTCTCTCTGGGCATTTAACTACCCTTGAACAAGTAGCTCCCTAGGTATTATTTGAAGGCTGTGAGACTGAGGTAGGCATCATCACTGAGGTTTCTCTTGAAATAAGATGTCTGTTGTGTACAAACTATTATGAAGATTTCCAGTATGAGCTGACTCTAGGACTGATCTAGTAATGAGAATGCTGTTTCTCTGAGCTGACTCTAGGACTGATCTAGTAATGAGACTGCTGTTTCTCTGAAGTTTGGCACTGACTTCTGCTAACTTCTCATTAGTCTTGCTAAGTTTATCTGATAATGAGTTTCTAATTTGCGATTCTTCTAGATAGCCTTGCTTATATTTTTCCAATTGTTTGATTAGAATCCTCTTGAGAAGTTCTTATTTTGAAGAGTTTGGATTTCCTGATCTTTAATTCTTTATTTTTGGAGAGGTTTTTGCTATAGGGCATGTGCGCTTGCCAGAAAGACAGAGACAGAAAGTGAGAAATACCCCCCAGGGGGAATGGCCACACTGCAATCCCTTCTCCTCCATTTTCCTCTCGGGATCTTGGGCACACACATGCACCCAGCATGAGTTTAAGCCACCGAGTCCGAGACTCCAACCGTAGTTGACTACATGGGAGTCCAGCAACATAGCCATTATGACAACAGCTGATCCCCCTGATCTTTAATTCTGAATTCCAGCTGACTTCTTATATTCTACACCATAATTACCCTCTCTTAACTGCTCTAAGTTTTCTCGAGCTGCTGCTTCTGCCTGTAAAAACAGACTGACTTCTTTTAATTTTTCAATTATATCCTGAATGGCTCCTCCTTCAAACTCCCATTTATACTGTTCTACCATATTTATTTCCATGTGACTTTTGAGGTTTACTACTTCTTGTTCTAACTTGAGTTCTCTTTAGTTTTACGCATTCCTTCTGTATTGTTTTGAAAGATGAT
>NW_006198512.1:333032-385161 GCF_000334495.1 Tupaia belangeri chinensis | reverse complement strand
GTAAGATCATCAATCTTTGGAATCCGTCCACCATTTTGTGAGGAAGCCCAAGTCCCATGATGAATCCCCAAGTAAATTGTTGGCGGAAATAACCAAGTCTGCCTGATGTCCAAGAACGGACATAGAGACACGAGGTATGGGGAAACAAGACTTGAATGCCAGTCTAGCTAGAGCGGGTGTCTGATGGGCAGGCACCTGTATGTATCTCTTCTTCAACATTTTTATATTTTTCAGATATTTCTAAAATCAGCACATACTACTTATAAAAAAAAGAGAAGTGTTTCCTTTCTCATGATAGACCTGTCTGAAATTTCCCATTCTGGCCACAGTAGCTTTAAGACTCTACTTAATGTTTACGTCTAGACCTTTATGCTATTAAGCCTTACACTGGCCTCCCCACTCTGTATTCCAGCTCTTCCTTCCCAGCAGTTTACGTCTCTAGATTTCACCACTGCACTTTCATTCACACTGGAAAAGCCCCCTGCAGTAAGTTGCCCAAATCCCTCTGCGGTTCCTCTGCCTCTTTCCTTTCCTGAGAGTCATTTCAGTGGAAAAGTAAGGAAGTGTATCCAAAATGATTTTTTCAGTTTTAAGAATGCTATACTTGTCCAGTCAAAGTTCCTGACATCCAGGTGCACAGACTCATTCTCTTCCCTTACCTGTCAGTGCCTCACAGATCTTTGGCAATAAAACTTAGTCACTGAGACCAGAAACCTTCCTTCTGGCAAAAGATGCAGCTGCTAAGACATTTATCTTGGCCAGTGGGCTTCATGGTTATGAATAGAGCACTGTAAATGAAGCAGCTTTCATTGTCGGTAATGAGCAACTAAGAATTATAAATTAGTGGTGGTGCTATTCTCATAACTATCCATCACGGCTACTTGATTAAGGTGATTAATGACAAACGTTGTGCCTGTTCTCTATTAATCTTAGGCAGCTTTTAAGAGTATTATACTCACTGTGATGTTCAAGTCACCTAACTAAACAGGATTTCTACAATCTTGTTTTCCAGCAGTTACCCTATGAAGAGGTGTACTCATCACAGACAGAGAGAGAGAAGGAAAAATGAGAAAGCACCCCCATATGGGATACACCCACACTCCAATCCCTTCTCTTCCATTTCCCCTTTTGGGATTTTGGGCATGTTCATACAGGTGGCAAGCATTTTTCAAATCACACCCCCAGGTCTGGGACTCAAACTGTGTAGTCATCCATGTGGGGTCCAGTCACCCTAACCATCAAGCCACTGGCTGACCTAGCCAATAGAATGTCTTTCATTCATTCATTCATTCATAGTTCTTTGTCATAAGGCATAGCACATGCACGAGAGAGAGATGAGAGAGAAAGTGAGAATGCACCCCCTGCCTGGGGTATGGCCATGCCCCATCCCCTTCTCCATTCTCCTCTCAGGATTTTGGGTACACGTGCACACACACCCAGCATGATTTTCAAGTCACTGACTCTGGAGCTCAAACTGTGGATGGCCACGTTGGAGTCCAGCAACTTAACCACCATGCCAACTGCTGGCCCCCAGCCTGTAGAATATTATCTATTTATTTATATATTTTTAATTTAATTTAATTTTATTTTATTCATCATCATTTTTTAGTTTTGACCAGGGAGAAAGAGACAGAGAGAGAGGGAAAGTGAGAAAAGAAGCCACCAGATCCAGGACTTGAACCATAGTTGTCCACTTCACCACCTGCCGGCCCCACCCTGTAGAATTTTAATTCAACTAGTTTTCTACACATACTAAGGAAAGCTTCAACACCTCTTCTAGATTAAAAATAATGCTTACTCTTATCTGTCATCTCAGTGCTCGTTAGGTCCTCTGTCTTCTTAGAGTAGTTTCTTATATTGATACCAGTCAGTGTACTTAGAAATGAAAGTTCTGATTCTAAATGTCCAAGCTGACTTCTCAGATCTTCTGAAGACTCCCATCCTCCAGTCTTTGAGTGGTATAGTTCTTGAAAGGATTTTCTAAAAAGCAAACATCAGAAACAATTACTCCAATTACTACCAAGTGTTTCACTCAGTTCCCTCAATGTTCCTCAAATCATTCTCATTTTGTTCTTCTTACTCTTCCTGTTAAAACTACATAAAAATTGGGTCGGTAGGTAGCCTGGTGGTTAAGGGCGCTGGACTCCCACATGGCTAACCGCAGTTCAAGTCCCGGTAGCTTGCTTTCTTACTTTTTCAAAATCAATGTGGCTACTAACACTGTAATTTAAAATTTCAATGGAAAAAAAATAACCAGATTATACTACCTTACCTCTACATATTAGAAACACTATTAAATTAAAATAGGAGTACTTTGTGAAACTAAAATATCAGTTCTAACTCAGGAATTTCCAACCTAAATGTCTGATTTTCAATGACATCTCAAATTATTACTATTTTTACAGTTTATTTATTTAGTTCTTCCATGAGAGAGAGGTAGAGAAAGAGAAAGAGAAGAGCAGTAAGCACCCCCAACAGAATCTTCACATGGTAATCCACCCATAGCCAGCACGTACATGCCCAGTATGCACAGGAAGGACTCGGGACCTGAACCAAAGACCCTCCCAAGTGGGTCCAGTTGTGTTAGTGCAACTCCACCATCTGGCCCTTCATATTATTTTAAAAGATGTCTTTGCCCAACCTCAGTGGCACAATTGTCAGCAGGCCAGCTGTAGTGCTGGAAGCCATAAGGCAACCACAGTTGAAATCCCAGACCCAGAACGACTGAAACACACTGGACAAGTGCTCAGGGCCCCAAATCTGACCACCCTGAAGATTGGAGGAAGGGGATTATGGCGTGACCAGACCCTGTGGAGGTTGCTTCTCTCTCTCTCCCTTTGGCATGTGCACATTCATGCATTCTATTATGAACAAAGAAAAAGGTTAGAAGATATCTTGGAATTAAAAAACACAATCAATAGTTAATTATAATTTCTAAAATAACAAAATACCATAGAACAATTTATACTAAGGAAGAGATTTCTCAGGATATCTAAGAATACAGGAGGTAAAAATTCCAAAGAAATAGTAATAGAATAATCTCTCTAAATACTACTATAACCAGACACTTTGTTTTCCTTGGGAAAAAAATTAACTTATAGTTAATAATTGCAATAAATGGCATTTTGCTTCTCCTCGTTCTTTATTTCCCTTAAACTCTCTGCTAGGTCCTATACTGTTGATTTCTCCTTTCATCTTAAAACCTCCCTTCCTAGGGTTCTGGGGCACAGGTTATCCTGATCTTCATTTATCATCTCGAGTTCTCCACTGTCTCTGCTTCTTATCTCCATAAGAGGAGGAAAACCTTCACACTCTTGCCTCTGCAGTCCTAAACATGTTTCTTTTCATTACAAAGAAATGCTGGTGATCAGACTTAGCTCCTCTATGCCAGCAGCCAGCAGCTCCAAAAGCAAACCTCCAACCACGAATCTCTTCACGCAAGATGGGTGTAGCTGGCAGCCCACAGAGGGTTTTTATCTTGAATCAGCATTTCCCCCACATTTTCCTACTTTTGGTAATGATAAAATCTTTCCATCGATTGTTTCAGGTTCCTTGTCTTGATGTTTTTTCTTGGTGGAGCCAGCAGGTGGTGTGGTGGTTAAGGTGCTGGACTCCTACATGGCTGACCTTGGTTTGAACTAATAGCTTGCTTTCTCACTCTCCCTCTCTCTCTGGTGAGCGCACATGCCCTATAGCAAAATTTAAAATATTAATAAAGATTTGGGGACCAGCAGATGGCATAATGGTTATGTCACTGGACTCCCATGCAGTTGACTATGGTTCAAGTACCAGGACCCAGTGGCTCAAAACTCACACTGGGTGCATGTGCATGTGTGCCCAAAATCCCAAGAGAAGAACAGAGAAGGGATTGTGGCATGGCCATACCCCCGGCGGGTGATTTCTCACTTTCTATACATTTCTGTCTCTCCAGTACACAGGCCCTATAGCAAAAATTCCTCCAAAATTAATTAAAGTTTTCCTTCCTCCTTCACCTGCCTCACATGTGGACCTACTGTCATCCTTCCTGCTTCCTACATACCTTCCTTTCCTCCTATATTTCTATTATAATTCTGATAATTATCCAATGTTCTTATGAACTTATTCTGTGTCTGTGTCTACAGGGAATAACTGAACTCCACAGTCTGGGGATCCAAAACTTGTATAAAATGTTCACTTTTAAAAGTTTTGTTTTAATCCTAATTTAAAACACTAATATAACAATCTTCTGTATCATCCAAAGACCACTACACCATTTTTTGCATTTGCCATCAGGGACTTAGGCCAAAAAAAATTATTTTTATCACAGAAAATCAGGTAAAAAAGAACAGAGGCAATCTTCCTACATAAATAAGTTCCTGTGAGTTCTAAGTAAACATCAAACCATCACAGCAACCTATAAATGAAAACTCAGCCTCACAACAACCCAAGAACTTATCAAGGAGGAAACTGAAATATAGAAAGGAAATGCCATTTAAACAAGATCACGTAGCCTAGATTTGGGATCAGGCAGTTTGGCTCCAGAGTGCAGACCCATGGACATGGCTGAATCATTCAGTTCCGATTTTCCTACCTCCAACCCTTCCAACCATTTAAAGCCACTTAAAAACTGGGATCCTAACCTGGGACCTTTCCACATGGCTCCAGCATTGTGCCACAGTCTCCACCACTCACGACACCACAGCTGGGTCCCCGGGGGAGCCAACATGCCAGGCGCAACACGATATGGCAAAACCCTGTCTTTCTTGCTCATTGAAGAACAAAATTAACTTAAAAAAAAAAAAAAAGCTTGGTACACAGGTCCCAATCTTCGCCCTCTACAATAGTGAAAAAAAACCTCACATAAAATCCAAATACCTCGGACTAGCATTTAAGGTCTCCCCCTCTGGACTCGGAGTTTCCAATCTGATCACTAAGGAGTCAGACTCAGCACCCAGTCCAATCCAATGGTGACACCTTGTGGCCAGTAAAGGAACAATTTTCCCCACAGTATGATACACTGCTTCCCAAACTTGAAAGTGCATCCAGAGAGCACAAGGCTGGAGCAGTGGGGCACAGGTTGGTCTTGTCAAAATACAGATTCTGGCCAAGTGGGTCGGGGTAGGGCTGAAGTCCTACAGCTAACCAACTTCCAGGTGTGCTGTGCTCCCACTGTAAAGGAAGCACCTGGTGTGGCAGGTCTTTGACACATTTGCCCTCACTCATAGAAGAGTGAGCATGCCCTGGCCACGGTTTTCCGTACTTTCACCAGAGACAGAGGAAAGGAAACACCTCTGCCAGGGATAGCCTCCAATGCCCTCTCCTCCATCTCACCCTCCACAGGCACCCACTCCAAGTCGGTTTTCAGGCCGCTGGGCCTGGTGGGGAATTCAAACCTTGCAGTCAACCAGGCTGGGCCCAGCACTTGACCAGCATGCCACTTACTCCTCCTTCCCACATTCTGCTCTTGTCCAGTCGCTCAGGACAATGTCACTCTGCATGCATGTCAGTCACGACCAAGGCCAGACCTTTTGTCTCCCTTTCCTTCATTGTCTGGAGTTTGGGGTTGGATTCGTGAGTTCTGACCCAGCACTGAAACTTTTCTCTAGGATGTAATCTGAGCCTGCTTCTTTCACTTTAAACCAGGGTTAACAAGAGAAGGCCTACACCAAAGACCACCACGTGCTCCCACAGGCTATGGATAACTTTTTCTTTATATCCAAGCTTTTTTTCTTATTGTTTTGAAAACAATTACTTACTTTAACTTTATTCTAATTTGATCAGAGAGAAAGAGAGACACAAGCCACCAGGTCCAGGACTCGAACCGCAGTCCACTGTGGGAGTCCAGCACCCTTAACCACCACGCCAAAGCCACCACCAGGTCTAGGACTCGAACCGTGGTCCACTATGGGTGTCCAGTATCCTTAACCACCACGCCACCTGCCGGCCCCGAGCCAAGCTCTTTTTTCCAAAACAAACTGTCATCATAAACGCCAAGTCGGCATCCCTCGCCAAGGTTAGGTGGCCCTTAAACCAGCCGTCATGAAGCCAGTCATTAAATCTCGACTAGCTGCCGCTCCCAGCAAAGGCGGAGAGGAGCAAGGCTTCTCGATGGCCGCCCAGTCTAGGGCCGCGCACGCGGCTCGGACCCGGGCCCTCACTGCGGGGCGTCCAGCCCTCGCTGGGTCTGGCTGTTTGCAGAGCCAGGGCTGCCGAGCGGGTCAGCCCTTCGCCCGGCCGGCCCGGGCGCGCTGGGCACCTACGGCATTAGGGCGGCCTCCTCCCCGGGCGCCGGCGACTCCCGGCAGGTCCGCCGCAGGGCCGCCACCTCTGCTCGCAGGGAGCGCAGCTCGGCGCGCAGCGCGGCCATGGCACACCTCGCCGACCGCTCGGCCAATGCGCCCTCACCACCCGCGCCTCGCCGGTCTTCAAGCCTCGCGCGCGCGCCCAGCGCGAACCATCGCGGAACCCGGGGGGAGCCAGAGGCCTCAGCGCCCCGCCCCGGGGGCCTTCGCGAGAGGCCTCTCGGGGAGGGCGTGCACGAGGCCCGGATGAACCGCGCAGGCCCTGCGGCCCGCCCGTTCTGGAAAGTGGCTTGGTCTCGACCTGTCCCGCGCCAGCCGCCCACCCCCGCCAGGCGCCTTGGAAGCTCCCGAACGCGCACGTCACTCCGGAGGCCGTCTCGACGTCACGTGGCGGAGACAGCGGCGTCTCCTCCGCTCTGCCGCTTCCGCTGGTTTGGCTGCCTGGGTGCTCCGCGGCGGAAACGAGGCGGCATCGGCTGGGTTCACTTGCCGATGTGTAGGGAGAGGTGGCGGGGACGCCGCGGTAGCCTTAGAACCCACACGGAACGAAGTGCTCTCCGGAACCAAGTGCGCTCGCGAAACGTCAGAGGCCGTGACTGACTTCTAGGAGGGAGGGAGAGAATGCGCACGTGCGGACCCGTGAGTGGCAGTGGGGACCGGGCGCGCTGGCTCTGCGAGACGACGTGGTGGGGCTTGGAGAGGGACAGGGGGGGATGCAGCCTAGCTTCTCCGCTCTCGCCGCTGCGTCCCCTCGGAGGTAGGCGGCTGCGGTGGGCACGGGGAGGGCGGAGGTCGCCAAGCAAGGGGAGACACGGGCGCTCACCCGGAATGCGTGCCAGGCCTTGGAGCGTGATTCTGAGGTCTCAGGAGTCTGGGCTCCCGAGAAGGGTAGGATAGTGGAAGCTAAGTGTAGGGTGCTAAACAAGAGAACGTGGTGGGCGGGCCTCAAACCCCCGCAATCTTTCTAGTGTAGCTGAAGAATTTCGGGTTTTGACATTTCACCTGGATTAGAAGCTCAGCTTCGCCGGTAATTTCTGTATGGCTTTGGTAAAGGGACTTACCCTCTCTGGCTTGTCTGAAAATGAGACATGTGCAAACCACTTTGTACAGCATAGTCCTAGTAAAAAGCAACAGTCTACCTTTTCTTTAGCCTGTAAAGCACTTTGCATTCACTTGTATCCTAATCCAACACTGAAATTGCAACACATGCTGACTTCTTGTGGACTGAGGAGCTCCAGGGTGGGGACCTGGCACATCCTATTTCTGTCAGTGTTTTTTAAAGTGAATAACAGAATGTGAGCGAGTCAAGGAAAAAAATACTTAGCGATCATGAATAAGTAAATGAGAAGAGGTAGTCTATATAGTATGGTGGTCATTTAGAGGGGAAACACCTGCTTATGCCTGCGGGTTTTTTTTTTTTTTTTAAGAGTTGCATAGATACAAGTGAATGCCTTAATATTTGCTGTCTTTTATATTTAAGGGAGATTTTTGCTATAGGGCACATAGGCTTGCTGGAGACAGAAAGTGAGAAATCACCCTCCAGGAAGGTTGGCCACATTGCAGTCTCTTCTTTATTCTCTGGAATTTTAGGCACACAGGCACACGTGCCTAGTATGAATTTTGAGCCACTGAGTCCAGGACACCAACTGCGGTTGGCCATGTGGGAGTCCAGTGATGTAACCACTATGCCATCTGCAGGTCCCACGCCTGCCTCTTTCTCTATGATCGTGTGCATTCATGGAGGTTATGGATGTTGGGCCTAGACAGAATCTCCAGGGGTAAAACTTGGAAACTTGGGGAGAGAAACACAAGTCCAGGAAGCCAGTTTGGCACAGAAGATTCAGGGAAAGGAGTTGTTTTGGTAGAATTGAGAAGAGCTGAAGGCAAGAATTCTTCTATTCGGAAATTTACTTTCCCCACTAGAAAGCATTGAGTATACACCAGTCTTCATGAAAGCTGACAGAGAAACAAAGCGCCTGTTTGTGGGTGGCCTTGGCCAGGCAATTTCTGAAACAGACCTACAAAATCAGTTCAGCAGATTTGGAGAAGTTTCTGATGTGGAGATCATCACACGGAAAGATGACCAAGGTAAATTTATAGTTTTTCACCAAGTAATGAAAGATAGCCCATAATTTAAGTGAAGTGTTACTGTACAAAACAGTGCAGGCCTAGAAATGAGTGACAGCCGTGAACACAGACTGCCATGTGATGCCTTCGAACCTTGCATAAGATATGGATGGAATTTGGGAACTAATGTGTTTTAACAGTTACATCGCTGGACATGGTCATGGTTTGAATCCTGGACCCAGTGGCTTAAAACTCACACTGGATGTGTGTGCATGCATGCCGAAAATCCTGAGAGGAGAATGGAACAGAAGGGATTGTAGCATGGCCATCACCCCTGAGGCGGGTGATTTCTCACTTTCTGTCTCTGTCTCTCTAGTGAGCACATGCGCCCTATAACAAAAACTTTAAAAACAGAAGTAAAGAAGTGGAATTTGACCAGAATTCGCTTCTGAAATCAGAAAAATGCTAAAATAACCTGATTTCAGAAACATGACTTTCAGCTTTCAGAGCTAAATTTCTAACACTAATTAAGTGTCCTGCTGAGTAGAGTATCACTAACATATAATTAAGATGTTTCCGTAACCAACTACTTGATATTTTTCACTTAGTCCTTTTTTAAGCTTGCTTTGGGCATATACACTTGCCAGAAAAGTGAGAAACCTCTCAGAGGGAGTGGACATGCCATAATCCCTTCTCCTCTCTGGGTGTTTTGGGGACACATGTGCATGCACCATGTTTTTCAAGCTGCATGGTCCAGGTCTCATATCGTGCAGTTAGCCATGGGGGATCCAGTCACCCTAACCTCTGTGCCACCTGCTGGCCCACACTTAATCATTTTCTTTTGGAATGTTTTGGTAATTACACTTTAAAAAATGCAGTCTTTCTATCCAGTGAAAAATGAACAAGATTTCTTTCTGAATGAATAAGTTTTCAAGAACTCACTTTTTTGTTTGTTTGTTTTAAGAGAGATTTTTGCTATAGGGAACATGTGCTAGACAAAGAGACAGAAAGTGAGAAATCACCCCCGAAGATAGCCACACCACAATCCTTGCTCCATTCTCCTCTCGGGATTTTGGGCACAGTGCCCATGTGCCTGGTGTGAGTTTTAAGCCACCAGGTCCAAGACTTGTACTAAAGTCGACTATGTGGGAGTCCAGTGACGCAAGAATTATGCCATCTTCTGGTCCCTTAAGAACTCACTGTTTTGTTTTTTATTTTCTCAATAATTATTTATTATTTATTATTCCAATTCACTGTAGGGCACATACATTCACCAGAGAAAAGCAGAGAGAGAGGGAGGGAAAGTGGGAAACAAGCCACCAGGACCAGGACTCAAACCAGTCAGCCATGTGGGAGTCCAGTGCCTTACCCACCGTTTCACCTAATGGCCCCAAACTCACTTTTTAAATTTAGAAACTTAATCATTTTACATTATTGTCTGGGTAAGAACTTAAATAAATTTGTTTCTCTCTTTTTAGGAAACCCACAGAAAGTCTTTGCATATATCAACATCAGAGTAACAGAAGCAGATTTGAAAAAATGTAAGATTGTTGTGTGTTCTTTCCTCTTTGTCTGTTGGTGTCACCATGTAACTTGGAATATCTTTGGTTGTAAAGCTAAACTTCAGCAGCCATTTAAGTCATCCAGAGAGACAGCCATGATCAGGAGAGTTCTAGGATGTACAGCTCATGGTATGTAGGTCTCACTCCTTCCTTGTCGGCAGACACATGGTGCACACTGCTCGTAGGTTTGCTCAAAAACAGGTTCTCAAATATTCTGGACAAAGGGCCACATTTTGATGGAAATTCTCTTTTACACATAACTTGCTGACTGTTAGGGTACATTTTCCGGCTTTGGTCTTTTCATTTCTTAAGCTGCTATTTCTCGTCATTAAGGACTATTTAGAGAGAACTTTAGAAAACACCCTTATGGGACCAGCAGTTAGCGTAATGGCTGTGTCGCTGGACTCCCACATATTCGACCACAGTTCGAGTCCCAGACCCGGTGGCTTAAACTCATGCCAGGTACGTATGCATGCGTACCCAAGATCCCAAAAGGAGAATGGAGGAGAAGGGATTGCAGCGTGGCCACCCCCCTGGGGGTGATTTCTTCTTTCTGTCTTTCTGTCTGGTGAGTGCATGTGCCCTATAGCAAAAAAACCTCTCCAAGGAAAAAACCTTATGAGATGATGTCCTTGAGATCATGAAATCCATTATGGGTATGTTAGTAAAGCGAGATCAAATGGTGGCTTGCTTTTTTTTTTTTTTAAAAACCTCTCCAAGGAAAAAACCTTATGAGATGATGTCCTTGAGATCATGAAATCCATTATGGGTATGTTATAAAGCAAGATCAAATGGTGGCTTGCTTTTTGTTTTTTTAACTTAACAGAAAGTTTATTATAAAAATGTACATGATCTGTTTTGCATCGTAGTAGAACAGGTCCATTGACGAGGGGACGTGGGTTTTCCTGTTGAACAGCATTATCTGTGCTTGTTCCAGGGCTCCTCACATGGTGATACTACTTTCTCGTGTTCTACCCTTCCAAGTACTCTGGTGCCCACTAGTTGCCATCCCCACACGTTCATCTATCACCAGGTGCATAAATGGATCAAATCCCCACAGTATCCCTTGAACATGTCTGCCACCATTTAATTTTGGTTTTAATGATAACTTCTTGTCCATAAATTTTTTTAATTATGGAGGGTGAGCTTTGTTCATGGTACCTAGTTGGCGGACTCAGAGATGTGAATTCCAAGTGGTGGCTTTCAATAAAAAAAGGAAGACATAATCCATACTGCCACTGATAAAGTAATACGTTCTAGTTATTTGGAGGCCAAAAAGTCAAAAGATACTGGAAAGTTAGTAAAAAGAATATGTTAATAAAGAGGGTCAACTGCCTTTTATAACTTTATTTGCAAAACATTGTTTTATTCTATTCAGCAAGGAAATACATTGTGGTTATCAACACGTTGGCTCTGTTCTGATCTGTGGCTAGTTACGTACACTATAAGCTCCAGTGTGTTCATCTGATGAATGACATAAGACAGTGATTCCTCTGAGCATTACAGGATGGTTTCATCAAATAGTAAATTTGTACTTATCAGAAAAATCATCTTCAAGGGCCTTGCAGTTCAAACACAGGCACTCGCAGTTAATTCATTTTTAGGTTTTTGCACTGGTAATTAGTATAGGTGGCAGATAAAAGTACCGTGCTAGAGGATCCAAGTGTCCTCTTCCTAAAAACATTACATTAATATTTGATAGTTAGAGTCTGAGAAATAATGGAATAGTAAATGAGTGTCAGTTATTTGCCAAGGTTCCTGCCATTCCTTTATAAGCAAATAGCAAATATTGCTTTATGGTTTATACAGTTTACCTCGTTCATATCTTCTGTTCACACTGTAAGGCAAGGGTACACGGACCTCTCTGCTCCGTGGTCAGGAAGAAGTGGGGACCTTGATGTCCTCTCTCTGGGTCGCATTGACTTTTTCTGCTGCTTCCTTTGTGTCTCTTTAGTAAATAAGTCTATATTTCTTGGTATTAAATAATTAGAAAAAGCCCATATTGAAAAATATTTTCATGTTGCCATGTCCTTGAGTACTATTTTTTACTTTATAGGTATGTCTGTTTTAAATAAAACAAAATGGAAAGGTGGAACACTACAAATTCAGCTAGCGAAAGAAAGCTTTTTGCACAGGTAATTGGTCCACATGGGTTTAAACAATATATTTTTACATGTAAATGGTTTTATATTAATTTATTTAAATTATCAAGTAATTTACTAGTACATTTGTAGCACATTAAAACATTGTAATTAGAGCTGAAATCCACTTTTAACTCTCACTCCCCCAACCCTACCAAAAAGATGATCTGGTACATTTTGTGTGTGTGTGTGTGTGTGTGTGTGTGTAGAGAAAGACAGGTAAGTAGATATTTTAAAATATACATGGGTAGTTAGTTTGTCTTTTTCCCCATGACCGTCCATAGAGGTGTTGCCTTCTCTCTTGGTGACAATTGTTGGTGGTACTCTTTCAGAGATTGGCTGCACCACGATGTAGCTGGCCACTCTCCACTAGTAGACATTTAGGCTGTCTCTACCTTATTTGTGACCATAGATGATCATCCTTTAGAACATCTCTTACAGACATGCAGATGTTTCTCTGGAGCTTACATCAAAACGTGCAGTTGCCGAATCTTAGGGGTTATGTACATGTAAAATTTAATAGACTCAATTACTTGACATTGATTTTGACTAGTAATACTAGTGTTTTGATTTTTAATACTATAAAGCTATTTCTCATGCTCATTTGGGGTCACGAAAAAGGATATAACCATTTGCAGGCTTGTCTGTTTTAACTCTTTGTTTTGTTTTTTTTTCTTTGATTCAGATTGGCCCAAGAAAGAAAAGAAGCAAAAGCAAAGAAAGAAAAATCAACAGCAGGCAATACCAACTTAGTAGAAAAGATGGGAGGGGTGGATTTCCATATGAAAGCTGTGCCAGGGACAGAAGTACCAGGACACAAAGTAAGTCTCCATTGGCAGCCTGAGCCAACTCAGCAAGTGGCACCTGAGACTGGATTATCATGAGTTTCATGTTTAAAATTAGTTGGTTTATTCCCCTTTCTTTGAAGCAGTTATCATAAAAAGGGCTTTGTGATTTTCAAGGTGCATTTACAACTCCTAGGTGAGCTTAGTTCTCCATTTTACAGAGATCAAAAGCTGAGTGGAATTGGGGCCAACCATAGGTGAGGTGTACAGAAGGTTTTGATTTGCTTTTATTTTTTCATTTTTTTAAAAGACATTTGTTGGGACCAGCAGTTGGTGTAATGGCTATGTCGCTGGATTCCCCACGTAGTCAACCATGGTTTGAGTCCCAGAGCTGGTGGCTTAAATTCACGCTGGGTACGTGTGCATGTGTGCCCAAGATCCTGAGAGAAGAAGGGATTGCGGCATGGCTATCCCCCCTTTGGGGTGATTTCTCGCTTTCTGTTTCTCTGTCACTCTCTGTCTTTCTGGTGAGCACATGCGCCCTATAGCAAAATAAATCTCTCCAAAAAAAAAAAAAAAGAGAGAGAGGGAAAAAAAAACATTTATTAACTTGTCTATTTGTTATGATTTTCAGGCCACTGGGTCTGGGGCTTGTAAGGTGGTTGGCCATGTGGGAGTATAGTGCCTCAACCACCACACCACTTGCCAGCCACAATTAATTTGCTTTCTAATAATGGATGTTTTTGCATAGCATCCTTTGTCATACATTTTGGACTGATAGTTGTTCTGAATTTCCTTTTTCTTTTTTTTTCTATGATACTTTTTCTCTTTGAGAACTCTCTATTGTCACAAAACTAAACTGAGTAAGAATCATAAGCCTCCTGTGAATTTTTAAAAAATAATTATTTATTTAATTTATTCATTCATTTGTTTAATTTGACCAGAGAAAGACAGACACAGAGAGAAGGAAAGTGAGAAAGCAAGATACCAGGCTCAGGACTCACACTGTGGCCAGCCATGTGGGAGTGCCCAGCACCTTAACCATCATGCCACCCGCTGGCCTGAGAGTTAAGTTTTTAAAGTCATATTAATGTATTATCTTTTCCACTGTGATATATATAGTAAATACATTCTTGTTTATGTTTTCTTTTAGAACTGGGTTGTGAGTAAATTTGGAAGAGTCTTACCTGTTCTTCACCTTAAAAATCAACATAAGCGTAAAATATCCTTTGTGATTGGCCTTTCAGGGTAACTATTACTTAGTACATTAAAGTATCTGTGCTTCTACCACTAAATCCTCAGTTGTTTATTTAAGCTTGTATGTTTTTCATTTCTAAGTAAGTTAAGATCTGCACCTACATATATGAAACAACTAGAGAATAATGAGAGAATTTCATTAGGCTTTTTTTTTTATAAAGAATTATTTTATTTAACTTTATTCATTTTATTTGCTTATTTATTTTAATTTGACGAGAGAGAGAGAGAGAAAGCAAGCCACCAGGTCCGGGACTTGAACCGTGGTTGCCCAAGTCCAGCGCCCAAGTCCAGCACCCTTAACCACCATGCCACCTGCCAGTCCCAAAATTTCATTAGGTTTTGTACAATTGATATGAATGATGAGTGCCAAAGAAGCAATTTCATTTATTTATTATACTTGTTCTTATGTGAGCCCAAAGCCATTGCTAATGAGGGTAAGAAACAAAGACCATGGTTAAAGAAAGCTTTAGAAAAATTGAGGTAGGTTTCGAATTAAGAGAAAGTTGATGGGTAGTGGCTCTGGAGAGAGAAAAATAGATTAAAAAAACGTGGACGGTAGAGTGTTGTGTAAAGAAATGTTGTGGAACTCAGGATGAAGAAATTCTGATTCCTATTCAGTGAAGTCAAATTGCCTAAGACCTTGAAAACTTGGTATCATGGACTTCTGAGCTGTGGATGTGTTTTGTGTGTCAGAGAATCAGATACTTAGGTTTTTCAAACAAAGGTACAGAATACATGTAACTGGTTTAAGAAGTACTGGAGAGGACCAGCAGATGGCATAGCAATTATGTCTCTGAACTCCCACATGTCCAACTGATGTTCAAGTCCCAGACTTGGTAGCTTGAAACTTACGCTGGGCACATGTGCGTGCATGCCTGGCACATGTGCGTGCATGCCCAAGATTCCAGGATAAGAATGGAGGAGAAGGGCTTGTGGCATGGCCACCCCCCTGGAGAATGATTTGTCACTTTTCTTCTCACCGTCTCTCTGAGAGACGGTGCACATGCTCTTAAGGCAACAACAACAACAACAAAAAAGTGCTTGAAGAGTACAGGGTGGAGAGTCAAGTGGCCCAGTGATTAACCACTGCAGTAAACACTGCCACCTTGAGAAGCAGAAAGCTTACCTGGAGAGCTCAGCTATCATGCCCCCGAGACCACTGCCTGGGCTGGGGCCCCGTAGCGTGGCCACAGGTACTTCTGCCCTTCTGGCCCATGGCACTGAAGTCAAAATACTGATTTCTTCCTCTACCTTCCAGCAGCAGTCACTGACATCACAGAAGATATAGAAGGGCAGTGGAGACAGGAGACACTTGTTAGTCCATCTCACATGTAACTGACATGTGTTCTGTGGTTACTAAATGAAGAAAGGGACTTTATAAGAGTTCAGTTTAAACAGACTTATGTATACCTATTCATGTGTTTTAGGAAATGCCAATTACCTTTACAGCACACCGACATTAGCTAAAATCTTCATGGGCAATGTCAGTAACAAATCAGGCCTGGTAAAGAATTAAGAGCCTTTGGGCCAGCTGGTGGTGTGGTTAAGGAAGCTGGATCCCACATGCTGGACCACATGATTCAAGTCCTGGACTCAGTAGCTTGAAAAAAAAAAAATACTGGGTATATGTGCATGCATGCCCAGAATCTCAAGGGAAGAATGGAGGAAAAGGGACTGTGGCATGGCCATCCTTTCTGGGAGTTATTCTCACTTTACTTTTCTTTCTCTCTGACAAGGGCACAGAATACTAAAAATAAATTTGCCCTATAGCAAACAAAAAGAAAAAATAAATTATTAACTTAATGTGCAATCTCTGTGGCACAGCAGCAATGCACTGCTTAAGAGAAGTATATCCCACAGGGCAGCCACAGGTTGAATCCCTAGCCATGTCAACCTGAAACACGCAGATAGACATGCATGTGCCCAAAGTCTAATAGGCTAGGGGACTGGAAGAAGGGTGTCATGATGTGACCAGATCCTGTTGAAAGTATTCATCTCTCTCTTTATCATGCACATGCTCTGAAATGGATAGAGGAGGAGAAAAGAATCATTACCTTTCTGATAAAGTCCTACAAAATGCATTGTTGTAGTGAGTTCCATGTGAAATGGACATCATAGCACTGGGAGAGTCAGAGCTAGGATTAGTCAGTATTGAGAAGACAGGAGGAGTATCTACATACAGTTCAAGCAATGCCTGCCAACAAATACTGGTGTTTGGTTTTAACTGGAAATGCCACAGATGACTCAATTCCTTAGACTATAGAAGGTGACCTAATAAAGTCCTCATTTTGTTTGATAGGAAACTGCGGGTAGGATGGGATAAGTGACTTCTTCAAGATTAAACGATATTTTTGTTTCACTAGATTGATAGGTTCTCCTAAGACCCACTGCTTGTATTTTGTTCCTTGACTTTGGATAACATCATGAAATATGACCCTTCAAAGTACTGCCATAATATAAAGAAGATAGAGGAGGGTCTCACAAGTGCCACTCCCATCTCCAACCTCACTTGGGAATTGGAAGGCGGAAATGACCCCATGAGCAAGAAACGGCGAGGAGAGTTCTCTGACTTCCATGACCCTCCCAGGAAGATAACAAAAGTGCAAAAAAAAGAGCACCCCCCTGAGTCTCTGGCTAGGAGTCCAGGGTCCAATTGGGTAATGGAAAGTCCACACTTACCACGGCAGCGGGTGATTGAAAAAACGCCTTGTGATTTCATTCTTCCTTCTAAAAAAAAAGCACTCCTTGCACATGGTTGTGATGCTCAGAAACTTAAAAATGTACTGTTTCAGACTTCTGGCTTGGAAACCCACAGGAAAAGAAGCAGCATGTCTGATGACAATGACGATCGTGATACTGATTCTGAAGATGAATTAAGAGCAATGATTGCAAAAGAGGAAACCTTACAGAGAATTACGTGGTCTTCAATAAAAGATTCTGAAAATGAAACCTTTGAAGTTGTAAGTACTGATTTCAAATCAGATGCTCACAGACTTTGTTCTTTAACTGGTCTAGGTATCAAAACTAATGCTTCCCGCCTTGATGGTGATGCTCTAGGAAATGACTGTGAGTATGATTCTGGAGACACAGATGAAATTGTTGCAGTAAAAAACAGTAAGGTAAAAAATGAACAAACGAGGGCTACAGAATTCTCAGAAGTGGAAACATCTATACACAAGAAAATATCTTTTAAAAACAGAGAAAATGGTCAGCTTTCTCATCATTGTATTGAAGTACCGAAAAGAAACAACGCAGAATCAGACCATGGTCATGGAATAAAGCCTCGTAATTGTAAATCTCCGTCTGACTCCAGAAGCAGTGAAGATGCTGATTTTGCATCTGAATTAGCTGAGTCTGAGGGAGATGAGGAATATGACACCATGATGAAAGACTGTATCCGTGTGAATCTCACTCTAGCTGACTTGGAACAGTTGGCTGGCCATGATCCAGAGGTTCCCAAAGAGGATTCTGAGAGCAGTGGCCCAGCAACCACCACCCACTGCAAGTCTGATTGCGTCTATAAGAGCCCCCGGATTCCTCATGGCCCCCGCAGAGATCAACAGGGCATTAGTCCTGAGGAGATTCTGGCTTCCCTTTTAGAAGAAGAGAACACCTACAGCAAACCAAAACCAATGGGAAACAACTTAAAGCCAAAATTCCAGGCTTTCAAGGGAGTAGGCTCTCTATATGGAGAGGATTCAGTGAGGAAATCCTTAAAAGAGAATGGTGTCTCTGTAAATGTTAGTCCAGATCAGAATTCCCTGAAACAGGAGGGCCCCAATAGTACTTTAATTGAAAATGAGTCCCCCTATGCTAACATCCTATCAAGCAAACTGACTCCATGTCAGCATGCTAAGACAGTGAGTGGCCTAAACCACATCCAGCTTCAGAAAAGACAGGCCCCTTCTAAGGGTCAGGATCACAAAGTAGTGTACCCTCGTGGTTCAGAAAAAGGAAGTCAGGATTCTGTCTCTAGGACGTTGCTGTTAAAAGGTAAGAAATCCTTAAGTCCCAGTGCAGAGACTCCCAAGATGAGCTTTGACCAAGACAGTTGGCATAGTGCCACAAAGAGGGAAGCTGCTTCAGAGGAAGACAGGGCTGATTCAAGCAATTTCAGTTCTCTAGAGAAGTCACCAAAGGTCTCTTCCAGAAAGGACACTCAGGAAAACAGAACTGATTTCTCACTGTCAAGCAGTGATCTGCCACATGGACATGCTCAGGATAAGCATGCTGCAGATAATCAGAAGCGTTTGGCAGCCTTGGAAGCCAGGCAGAAAGCAAAGGATGTGCAGAAGAAGTTGGTGCATGACGCACTGGCAAAGTTGGTAAGTACGCTCAACCTGTCTCGTAATAGTAAATCTCCATCTTCTTAACAAGAACTGTCAGCTATGAAGTCGGTTGTGTTCTGAGCACTGACCAGATTTGTACTTTGTCTCTTTGAGTTAGCAAGTATTACACAGGCCAGGAGGTGGCATGCCAGTTAAGGGACTGGCCAACTGTGCAGCTCAAGTCCCAGACCTGGCAGTTTGAAAAATCACACCAGGCACACGTGTGCACATGTCCAAAATCCCAAGAGAAGAATGGATGAGAAGGTATTACAGCATGGCCATCCTCTTGGGAGGGTGATTCTCACCTTCCCCCTTCTCTTTTTCTGTTAAGCACACGTACCCTATAGGAAAAAAAATAAAAATAAAAAACACAACTTTTATACTGTATTCACTAAAGGAAGTAAGATTAAACTCCTGTTTACTGGAAACATTTTTAATTTATTTAGAATGTATAACTGCTATATTTAAGTAATGTATCCTAATGTCACTTAGTTTGCATATAAATGACTTGCCAAGTGATTTAGACTTGCTGAGATTTACTGAAATGAGCTTTTGTTCATCCTTTTTTTTTTTTTTTTAAGAGGTTTTTTGCTGTAGGGGGCATACAGTCAACAGAAAGACAGAGACAGACAGAGACAGAAAGCGAGAAATCACCTCTCGGGGGGGACGGCCATGCCACAGTCCCTTCTCTGTTCTCCACTTGGGATCTTGGGCATGTGCACACACGTGCCTGGCATGAGTTTAAGCCACAAGGTCTGGGACTTGAACTGCAGTTGACTATATGGGAGTCCAGTGACATAGCCATTACACCAACTGCTGGTCCCTTTTGTTTGTTCTTCTAACAGTTGTTAGGCACACCTTCACAGTAAGTGCTAGATGTGCGGGATGAGGTGGTGGTCCATGTGGTGGGCACAGACACAGTGCAGGACTGTGGGCTGGGAGAACATTGTGCCCTTGTAGCACATGGAAGACACACCAAAAGAGGTGAGAGGCTTCCTCAGCCTGAGTTGTCTAATGTCAAAGGGTAAGTAAGAACTGATCAGGCAGAGGTAAGAGTGGAAAGAGTAGAGTGAAGGAAAAAGTGTTCTAGGAAAAGGTAACAGTTTATACAAAAGTGAAGATTTTCGATCACCGTGACTGAAAAGTAGAGTGTGAGGTAGCAAGAAATGAGGCTGGAGTGAAAGGAAGGAGCTAATTTTAGTTTTGTTATGTGTGCATTTGCCAGAGAGAGGCGGGGTAGTAGTTGAGGGAGGGTGTCTGAAATCTTCCCCTAGGGGGATGGCCGTACCACAGTCTCCTCCACTCTCCCTGGGTATTGGGCAGACACGCACATGCACTGAGTGTGTTTTCAAGCTGCTGGGTCCAGGATTGACCTCACAGCCAGCCATATGTATCCAGGTGCCTTAACCTCCACACTGCCTGCTGGCCTACCTGTGGACTTACGTATGGTCTTCAAAGTAAGAATGGTTTTTGCATACAGAACAGAGACCATATGTGGCCTGTAAAGCTGAAAGAATCTTCTCTCTGGCCCTTTACAGGAAAAGTTTACTGACCTCTGTGTGTGGAAGTCTTCAGGCTATGATAACAACTCAAAATAGGTCAGATCAGGACCCAGGGAGAGCCGTTGGGAGGTTGAGAGTCAGAACTAAGGCAGTTACAGTGGGAATAGATTTAAAAAATACCAAGTAAGTTGAATTGATAGGACTTGGTGGTCGCTAGGTAGGGAGAGTAAGAGAAGTTGAGTTTCTGCCTTGGGGAAATAAGCAGATGATGGTGGCACTCGATAGGTAAGGAGAAGGAATGGGGAGGAGACTTGGCATGGAAGAGGAGGTGATTTTGACATGCTCACTTTATGACTGGGCTGCCTTAGGGTGTAATGCTTTCGATGGCCTCTGTAGGATGGTCACCCAGAGGACAAGCCAACGCACATCATCTTTGGTTCCGACAGTGAAAGTGGAACAGAGGAGAGACCTACTCAAGGGCAGAACCATCCAGGAGAGAAACTGGTAAAAGTAAGAACTTCAGGACATCCCTGTGGGCATTCATCTCATCTTGCAGATCCATTTCTGTCTGTTGCATACAAAGGTCTCCACACAACTGCCAGTCTCAACATAAAATCCTTTTGGGAGCCATGATGAGACCCAGGCTCTCGGGGCCCCAGGGGTCTGTGAGATTATCTCACACCTGAAACTATTCTCCACATCCTCTGCAGAGTGTTATCAGCTTTAGAGAAACACTGTGGGAAATGTTCTTACGTGTAGTAATTGCCCCTCAACATCCAGGCTGCATTGAGGAGCCTCTGGATTAATGATCTGGGAGGCATTCAGTATCACTGAACCAGAAGGGTCCATTTGACTTGCCACCCACTCATTCCTGGGAGATGCATCCAGGTATTTGCAGTGTGAGGGAGGACATAGCAGGACGAAGAAAATGCTGGTTGCTTCTTTACTTACCAACATTTGTTTTCTTTTGATCTGTGTAACAGGAGTCCCTGGGTAAAGCATCTGGGAAGTTGTTTGATAGCAGTGATAATGAGGACTCCGATTCCGAAGATGACAGTAACAGGTTCAAAATTAAACCTCAGTTTGAAGGCAAAGCCAGAAAGACAGAGACAGACAGAGACAGAAAGCGAGAAATCACCTCTCGGGGGGGACGGCCATGCCACAGTCCCTTCTCTGTTCTCCACTTGGGATCTTGGGCATGTGCACACACGTGCCTGGCATGAGTTTAAGCCACAAGGTCTGGGACTTGAACTGCAGTTGACTATATGGGAGTCCAGTGACATAGCCATTACACCAACTGCTGGTCCCTTTTGTTTGTTCTTCTAACAGTTGTTAGGCACACCTTCACAGTAAGTGCTAGATGTGCGGGATGAGGTGGTGGTCCATGTGGTGGGCACAGACACAGTGCAGGACTGTGGGCTGGGAGAACATTGTGCCCTTGTAGCACATGGAAGACACACCAAAAGAGGTGAGAGGCTTCCTCAGCCTGAGTTGTCTAATGTCAAAGGGTAAGTAAGAACTGATCAGGCAGAGGTAAGAGTGGAAAGAGTAGAGTGAAGGAAAAAGTGTTCTAGGAAAAGGTAACAGTTTATACAAAAGTGAAGATTTTCGATCACCGTGACTGAAAAGTAGAGTGTGAGGTAGCAAGAAATGAGGCTGGAGTGAAAGGAAGGAGCTAATTTTAGTTTTGTTATGTGTGCATTTGCCAGAGAGAGGCGGGGTAGTAGTTGAGGGAGGGTGTCTGAAATCTTCCCCTAGGGGGATGGCCGTACCACAGTCTCCTCCACTCTCCCTGGGTATTGGGCAGACACGCACATGCACTGAGTGTGTTTTCAAGCTGCTGGGTCCAGGATTGACCTCACAGCCAGCCATATGTATCCAGGTGCCTTAACCTCCACACTGCCTGCTGGCCTACCTGTGGACTTACGTATGGTCTTCAAAGTAAGAATGGTTTTTGCATACAGAACAGAGACCATATGTGGCCTGTAAAGCTGAAAGAATCTTCTCTCTGGCCCTTTACAGGAAAAGTTTACTGACCTCTGTGTGTGGAAGTCTTCAGGCTATGATAACAACTCAAAATAGGTCAGATCAGGACCCAGGGAGAGCCGTTGGGAGGTTGAGAGTCAGAACTAAGGCAGTTACAGTGGGAATAGATTTAAAAAATACCAAGTAAGTTGAATTGATAGGACTTGGTGGTCGCTAGGTAGGGAGAGTAAGAGAAGTTGAGTTTCTGCCTTGGGGAAATAAGCAGATGATGGTGGCACTCGATAGGTAAGGAGAAGGAATGGGGAGGAGACTTGGCATGGAAGAGGAGGTGATTTTGACATGCTCACTTTATGACTGGGCTGCCTTAGGGTGTAATGCTTTCGATGGCCTCTGTAGGATGGTCACCCAGAGGACAAGCCAACGCACATCATCTTTGGTTCCGACAGTGAAAGTGGAACAGAGGAGAGACCTACTCAAGGGCAGAACCATCCAGGAGAGAAACTGGTAAAAGTAAGAACTTCAGGACATCCCTGTGGGCATTCATCTCATCTTGCAGATCCATTTCTGTCTGTTGCATACAAAGGTCTCCACACAACTGCCAGTCTCAACATAAAATCCTTTTGGGAGCCATGATGAGACCCAGGCTCTCGGGGCCCCAGGGGTCTGTGAGATTATCTCACACCTGAAACTATTCTCCACATCCTCTGCAGAGTGTTATCAGCTTTAGAGAAACACTGTGGGAAATGTTCTTACGTGTAGTAATTGCCCCTCAACATCCAGGCTGCATTGAGGAGCCTCTGGATTAATGATCTGGGAGGCATTCAGTATCACTGAACCAGAAGGGTCCATTTGACTTGCCACCCACTCATTCCTGGGAGATGCATCCAGGTATTTGCAGTGTGAGGGAGGACATAGCAGGACGAAGAAAATGCTGGTTGCTTCTTTACTTACCAACATTTGTTTTCTTTTGATCTGTGTAACAGGAGTCCCTGGGTAAAGCATCTGGGAAGTTGTTTGATAGCAGTGATAATGAGGACTCCGATTCCGAAGATGACAGTAACAGGTTCAAAATTAAACCTCAGTTTGAAGGCAAAGCTGGACAGAAGGTTAGTGAAGTCTACCAATAACAAAAATCATGGCATATCTTTGTTTCTGTTTTAAAGTTTATCCTGTGAGTGAGGGAGAGGGAGAGGCTGAAATCCAGCATGGCCAGCAGGTCTCGATACCATCAATTTGGCCTCAGACAGTCGAGGTCCTGGCGCCTGATGAGCCCTGCAGACTCGGTGCTCTCTGGATGCAAACCAGCAATCTTCCCACGTGGGTCTGACTTGGCTAGCATTATGTTTTACCATTCCGCCACCACCAAACCCCAGCATCCTTATTTTTTGACATAGTTCTTAAATCTAAAATTAACACAGAGCGATCCCAAGCCTTGTCCCATGTTCCAGTGTTGAGGTTAATTCAGGAGAAAGTCCTCCCCCTGTGGCCCTCTGACTGGCTCGTGTGACCTGCACTTCCTGGTAAGTGAGGTTGTGTAGATGTGTTAATGCAGTGGATTTCAGGGCGCTGGGAGGTTCACTTGGAGAGTGCACTTTAGGAAACTTAAGAATATGACTGTTGCTTGTGTATGTTTTTGTCTGTGTAGCTCATGGATTTACAGTCACATTTTGGCAATGATGATAGATTCCGCATGGACTCTCGGTTTCTGGAAAGTGACAGCGAAGAAGAACAGGAAGGTAAAATCGTTGTTTTCCAAAGAGTCCTGACGTCAGAATCAAGAAACCCTGAGAAATCAGCTGGTGTTTCTCATTTATCACATGAAGAAATTCTGTACCCCAGAAATGGAATTCAGTTTGTAATCAATGTCTGGTTGACTTAACGTCTCTCACAGCTGACTGTGTGGGACCCAATGCCTTAACCTCCATGCTACCTGCTGGCCCCTTTTCCAGCTTTTGAGATGTGTTTTATCTATCCTGCAAGTAAAACAGCACAGCCAACCTAGATCACCTAGAGTTTTTTCCAGCATTGTATTCTTCCCTGGCAGTTATTATTAGGCTAATTAAAATTACTGGGCCAGCAAGGTAGCATATTGGTTAAGGCAACTAGATCCCAGGGGTGACTGTGGTTCAAATTCCAGACCTGGTGGTTTGAAAAGCCACCAGTGTGTGTATGTATGCCCAAAATCCCAAGAGGAGAATGGAGGAGAAGGGATTGTGACATGATCATCCCCCCCTCAATGACCTATACTAGAGGATACTTTTTCACTTTCTCTCTTTCTCTTTTTGTTTCTGTCCAGCAAGCACACACACACCTGTAGCAAATTTAAAAAGAAAAGTAGAAAAGGAAAAGAAATTGCTGATTTGGGAAGTAAAAAATTGTTGACTATTAGTAGTTACATATTTTTCAAATGAAGGCAGTGTACACTCTGCATTTTCTTACTTAAATAGTAGATGTGTTCATTGTATTTCTATTAGGTTGTTAGGAAAGTCATAATGTGTTTTTCTGTGCAAAAATGCACCATCACTTTTCTGATGACCCAATACATTAAGATAGATAGCACACTGTCTTCCCACCGCTGGGAAACGCTTTGTCTTTACTATCTCATACTCTCTGGTTCATAAAACATTTCTTGACCTAGTTGAACATAACCTCTCCTGTGAACCTTTAGAAATATTTGGAGCATCTCTGTATAGAGCTTAAATCAGTCTTTTATTCTAGTTTTTATTAGTTTATATCCTGCAGTAAGCTGCAAGGGTCTCAAAGGCTTAGACCTTTTTAGTATGTCTATAATCCAAACTTTGTCGTGTGATACTTAACTGTTTCTGGTAGTTTTGGATTACAGCTTATAGTGTTCCGTGATGCTTTGCGTGTGTGTGGGGGGGCATATGGCTTTCTTCCTCCAAGACTCACTACTGAATTAGAGACTAAAGCCACTGTCTCCCCATGTGTCATGTCAGCAGTTAGTAAAATTATTACCTCTCATTTTCTTCACCATTTTTGGATTTATATTTCATTTAGATTACACTTTTAGGATGTTAGTAGTATCAAAGAGTATATATTAACCACTTTAAATCACTTGTATGATTTATCTTGCTTTGTTTATCAATTTTTTTTAAGAATTTATTTTATTTATTTAAATTTTACCAGAGAGGGAAAGTGAGAAAGCAAGCTGCCACGTCTGGAACACAATAGTGACCTGCCGTGTGGGCCCTTAACCACAATGCCACCTCCCAGCCCCTTATTTGTCAGTCTTTACTTGACAGATTTTAGACTTGCCACTAATTGGCATTAAATCCAGATTTTGGTTATATAATTGCAAAGATATAAATGCTTTCTGTTTGCTGGTCATGCGATTTCTGGGTCGGCATGGGGACCTTGGGGATGAGAGGGTTAGCTGAATGAGGCGAACTTTTCTTCTTTCTGTCTTGATGAGCTCTGCATGTGTTTTTAACTATTACATTGATGATTGAGGTCTCTCCAGTTACGTTTGCCAAGAGATGACTAAGGATCCTTTTCCCTCAGAGGTAAATGAAGGGAAAACTGCCGAGGAGGACGAGCTGGCTGCAGAGAGAGCGCGGGCCCTGCATGTCGTGCAGAGCGTCCTGCATGTCAACTTAAGCAGTGCTACAAGCAGAGGATCAGCTGCTGCTAAGAAATTTAAGTATGGCTTATGTTCTGTCCCATTCTATTAATATCTTATGTTTTTTGCCAGAAATGAACATCATTATGAACTCTAAGTCTAAGCCATCTCTAACTTCCTGGGAGTGCAATTGGCAATATGTGTGTAATGTGTGTATCACTCTCAAGAGTATATGTACTTTTTCTCATTGATTCGCTTCAAGAAACTAATCTTAAGTTATTTTTGTATTTATGTACCTGGACGGCATAGCGTAATGTCCACTAGTAAACTAACTAGAAAATAGTTTAAATATCACCTGTAAAAATGATGCTATATAAACATAACTGTCATGGAATGTTTCAATCGTGTAATTGAAACTTGTAAGAGACAGTGTGGGAGGAGGATGGGAAATAGGGGTGGGTGAGAGAGGAAATCAAGGGGAAAAGAAAGGAAGCAAGATATCGAAGGAACACAGAAATGGAAAGTTGGCTGCTGATAATCATGTATGTGGTCATAGCTTTGACTGCACTAATATACAGTGCATTCATGCTGGGAAAATTCATTTGGTATGCTGTAAATGAAACCTAGTGACTGAATATAAAAATAATAATAAAACAAAGAACAGATTTGTATAATGAAGCCACAGTACATCACTACCACCTTTATAGTCACCAGCACTTGCTACTTTTCTCTCCTATACTTTTATTTTGATCTCTGTTTTACCCAGTATACTATTTTATGGAAATTCCAGATAGCATCATTTCATTTGTGCATATTTTAGTAATTTTTAAAGGAAAATAATGATCCAGGGAGATTCAGAGGTAGATCGTTTAAAATGTTTTTTTTTAATTCAATCTCTGTAAATTATTATAGCATGATGAATTTTCCTAGCCTGAGTACACTGTATATTAGTCCAGTCAAAGATATTACCATACCCATATTATCAACAGATAATTTTCCATTTTTGTGTCCCTTAAAATACTATTTTTAACAAGATCATAATTTTTTTTCATTGTTTAACTTCATCTTGCCCAAAAATTAGTGTTAAGTTAAAAATTGCTATTAATTTTTGTGTAGTATTCTGACTTATCTCCTTATCTCTGACTCTTCCCTCTTTTTTTTTTTTTTTTTAACCTAGGGACATCATACGTTATGATCCAACCAGGCATGACCATGCTACTTATGAAAGGAAAAGAGATGAAAAACCTAAAGAAAGGTAACTCAAGATACTTATTTTAGTAGTAGGATCATGTGAATTATCTAATATCAGACTGTAAGAAAAAAATGGGTAGTTGCCACGTCCTATCCATTGGTTCCAGTATATACAGTGTACGACAGGAGGGGTGGGGTCAGAAACAAGCACATAATGGGGACCCACTTTCCGACAAGGGGTTGTTATGCACACAAATGATGACAAGCTCCTACTTAAGTATGATGCTCTTTTTATTTTATATTTTTTAAATGTATGATAGAATGTGTGCACACACGAGAGAGAGAGAGAGAAGCACCCTCCACAGGACTCGGCCACTGCAATCCTCTTCCTCCATCTTCCAGCTCACCAGGTTTCTGAGCATGCCCACATATACCCAGTATATGTGCAAGCCAGCCAGAGCAAGTTTTTGAACTGTGGTTGGCAAATGGCTTTCAGGTCCACAGTCCAGTAAGCTATGACTACACTGCAAAGGCTGACTCAGTGCCTTCTAATCGTGTGAAGGGACTTGTAAAAGTTTCTGGGGAAAGTGAAGTTAAAGTACGAGTTTATTTTGGTATAAAAATGAATTATTTTGTTTTGGCTTTTAAAATTGTTATTTTATGATTTCTTTTTTTTTTGTTGTTTGGAGAGGTTTATGTTATACGGAGCGTGTGCTTGCCAGAAAGACAGAGCAAAACAGAGAGACAGAAAGCAAGAAATCACCTGCCAGGAGGGATGGCTACACTGCAATCCCTTCTCCTCCATTCTCCTCTCAGGATTTTGGGAATGCACGCACACGGCACCCAGCATGTTTAAGCCACCAGGTCTGGGACTTGGACTGCAGTTGACTAACTGGTAGTCCAGTGACATAGCCATTATGCCAACTGCTGGTCCCACAACATAGTTTTTCAAAGATTGCATACTGTGTGTGATATTTTCGTACTCTTTTTTTTTTTGGAGAGGTTTTTGCTATAGGGCACGTGTGCTTGCCAGACAGACAGAGACAAAGAGATAGAAAATAAGAAATCACCCCCCAAAGGGGATGGCCACGCCACAATCCCTTCTCCTCCATTCTCCTCTTGCGATCTTGGGCACACACGCACATGCGCCCAGCGTGAGTTTAAGCCACCGGGTCCGGGACTCAAACCGTGGTTGACTACGTGGGAGTCCAGCGACATAGCCATTACGCTAACTGCTGGTCCCCCGTATTTTTCATTTTCAGACAGGAACATTACATTTTGTTGTACACCTTCAATTTTGTCCTACTAGTTTTGCTTTATGTTGTTGGTTTTCATTTTGTTTTGAGATATGTGAGATAGGCAGTACCCCCTGTTTTAAAAAAATAATTATTTATCTTTATTCATTTATTTATTTTGATTTTAATTTGACCGGGGTGGGGGGGGGAGAGAGAGAAAGAGAGACAGAAACTGAGAAAGCAAGCCGCCAGTGTGGGACTCGACCTGTGGTCAGCCATGTGCGAGTCCAGCGCCCTTAGCCACCATGCCACCTGCTGGCTCCAGCAATACCCTTTTTTAAACTCTGTTATGGTATACCATTCCATAACCCATTTTCCTTGTTTAGTTGGCATTTCTATTTCTGTTAAATGTTTATTTCTGAGCCATTTCTCTTTCCTATAGCTTTTTATAGCGTGTGATTTCCCTGAACTTTTGAAGACCCCATCATATTAGTTTCTTGTGGCAGCTGTAACAGATTATCACAAACTTGGTGGCTTAAAACCACAAACATTTGGGCCAGCCAGCAGCATGGTAGTTAGGGTGGCTGGATCCAGTATGTCCAAATTTATGGTTCTAGTCTCACACCTGATGGCTAGATAAACACACTGTATGTGTGTGTCTGTCGGTGCATACCCAAAATCCCAAAAGGAGAAATGGGGGAGAAAGGGTTGCAGCGTGACCATCCCTCTGTGTGTGTGTGTGTGTGTGTGTGTGTGTGTGTGTGTAGGGGGGTGCCTTTCCACCTCAGTTGCCTCATGTATCGATCCGTTAGACTATGTAAGTGCCCGGATAACATGGCAGCTGGCTTCTATAGAACAGGTTTTCTAAGAGAGGGAAGAAGTAGGCAGCTGTGGTATATTTTAAGACCCGGTGTTAGAAGTAATACACTATAACCAATCTACCTTATTCTGTTTTATTGAAACAAGTCTCTAGGTTGAACCCACACTTTGATACAGGATGTTAAGCACCAAATCTTAAAAGAAGTATCAAGAATTTGTGGATATGGTTTAGAACAATCGCAGTCTGCCTCTGACCTCAGATATTGACATCCCAGCATGTGCAGAATATGCTACCCCTCCCTGGACTCAGAAGTCTGTCTTTAACAGCATTGCTTCAGAATTTAGGATGTTGTCCAAATCAGGTGTAGGTACAGATGAGGCATACCTATCACAGTGCACAGAGTGTGAATCTTTTTGATTGGAAGACCTGCAGACCACAGAGACAGGTTGCCTGCCCTGCCCCTTATGAACTGTGGCAGGTAGGATAGGCATTAATCAGTGGGGCAGGGGTGGAAAGAAAACAATTCTGAAATCCAGGTAGGTGAGTGTCAGAAGCTCTTCGATTAGGTAGGACTAAAGGCCTAGGAACAATTCTCCATGACCATCAGTCAGCCCTGTCTTCTGGGTCATCCTTTTGTTTTTATGAATGGTAGCACACGTTTGTGACTAATTTTCTCAGACTGCTTGTTACTTGCCAAAGTTTCAGAGTCAAAAGCCTCTTATTTTGGAACATTGCTGCCCTATCAGTCCAAGCTGGTGTGTTTCTTCTGGTACAATTCCTTGTACTCTGTTGTCCCCTGCAAGTTGTCTTCAGACTCTCTGCCTTAGAGGCACACCATGGACCATTTCAAGATGAGCCTTTTTTCCTTCCCTTGGGCTTCTGCTGGAACTGCTTCTATAGTTTTTGAACAGTTGAAGTCTCTTACCTCTGGCTAGGGTGCTAGCAAAGAATTTAGCTTCATTTGTAGACTGGGGTCTATAGTTTCTCTGTCAGGGACAGGTAAATATATAGGCCCTGCAAGCCACTCCATCTCTGTAGTGACTCAAGTTTACCTTTGGATCAGAAAAGCAGCCGCAGACGACAGTAAATGTACGAGGCCGTGTTCCACTAGGGCTGTTGCTTGGCACTGATACTTGCATTTTACATAATTTTTGCATGTCCTGAAACATTTGTGCTTTTCTGTGCAGTCATTTTAAGCTATAGAAAGCATTCTTAACTTGAAGTTCCAGGCGTAAATAATCAGTGGCCTGCATTTGCCCATGGGCCTCAGTTTTCTAACCACTGCTTTAGACCATGTTTTCCCGAGAGTGCCATAGGTTTGACCTTTGCTCAAAAATGCTTTTGCATTTTACTTTAACCAGCTACAAGAAACCAGAAAATACTTGGCAGTGATTCCCTGGACGTCTCCTGAGCTAGATCACCCAGTTAAGTAGGTGCATCAGCTGTTTCTTACATTGGTTTAGGTGACAGTACTGCCGAACTTCCTGTCACTACATAGCAAGGGTCTCCTTTCCTCCAGTTCCTAAAATGCTATTTACTGTACTTCCCTGCAGGCCCTTCCCTGTAACTCCTTAAGGTCTGTGTAGCAGCTGCTCACAGTTTCTTCATGGGCCTTCATTCTTTTGCTGTGACCCTAGTCTCAAGTCATGTGCTACCACACATGCTTTGTTCTGTTTGCTGAAAGAGGTCACTCGCCCAGGCAGGTGGTACATCCATAGTGTACTGACTGCGGTGCTGAAGACACATGGCCAACCACTGTTCGAATCCCTGGGTCAGCCTGAAAATCTTGCTAGGCACATGTGCGGATACCCCAGATCCTGAGGACCTAGGTGGCTGGGGAAAAGGGCATGACAATACTGTTAAGTGTGTGTGTGTGTGTGTGTGTGTGCGCGCGTGCGCATGAACTCATAACAGAAAGATCCCTAAATCAGCCCTCCCTCGAGGATGGGAAAAGTACCAGAGTCCTGGTCCTGTAAAGCCTGCCACATGTGGCCCAGTGGTGACCACTTGAACTATCCAGTAGAGCTCAGTTTCTTTCTCCTTTTTATTTTTAAAATTTGCTACAGGGCATGTGGCTCACAAGACAGAGTCAGAGAGAGAGGATCCCGTGCATGTGGGACACTCCTGGGTTTGCATCCCAGGACCTCTTTGAGGGTCACGATCCATGGCGGCTGAGATCGTGGGTAGATCACGCTGTAGAAGCCCCAGCTAGGCACACCCATCTGTTTGTCTGTCTTTTTCTCTCCTGGAAAGAAAGAAAGAAACTTTAAAAGATAAATTTTCTGGAAAGGTAATTCTGTGTTAAAAAATCACTTACGGGTTAGGGTTCTACTTTTACTAGTAGAGCTTTATAAATGGATCTTCGTGGTTGTTGAAAGGATGGAATTATTGTTATCCAAGGTGTTTTCCTTACCTGATTTCTGGAAATTTCCCAAAAGTTGTTTCACGGTGGTACACATGTCTACATATGTCATTGTAGTAAAGCGAAACGAAAGAAGAAAAGGGAGGAGGCTGAGAAGCTCCCTGAAGTGTCTAAAGACATGTATTATAACATCACCATGGATTTGAAGGAAATCTTCCAAACTACAAAAGATACCAGCAAGAAGGAAGAAGACACACCCTGGAACGGGGGCTGTGGTGGAGAAAGGGCCAAGGCTGAGCCTCCCAGTGCATTCACGTTCTCCTTTTTTGGTTCTGATACTAAAGATGTAAAGGAAGGTACTTTTCCCCCACGTTACCATTTCAAGTGTTTGAACTTCATTGATTGGGTCTGCATTAAGTGTGTTGGATTTAATATTACCTCAGTAAAGGATCCTTTTTCCTGAGACAGATGGTTTGTGATTCAGTGCTGTGTGACCATAAACATGATATCCCTGAAGCTGCAGAAAAACTATTTTTGTATTTTAGGGAGCAAACTTCTAGCTAGCTCCCATGTGGAGGGAAGCTAAATAATAATGTATAGCATTTACTTCTGTGTGTAAAGTAGTCCTGAAGAGGGACCAGCAGTTGGCGTAATGGCTATGTCACTGGACTCCCATGTAGTTGACTGTGGTTCAAGTCCCAGACCCGGTGGCTTAAACTCAACGCTGGTTGCGTGTGTGTGTGTGCCCAAGATCCCGAGACGAGAATGGAGAAGGGATTGTAGGGTGGCCATTCCCCCAGGGAGTGATTACTCACTTTTTGTCTCTTTCTCTGTCTTTCTGGCAAGCGCACACACCCTATAACAAAAATCACTCCAGAAAAAAAAAAAGTAGTCCTGAAGAATTATAACAAGTTATATTTTTAAAAAGCCTTGCATCTTAAATGCATCTGAAGATGGAAATCTAGTGCCGTATATCAGAGGTCCCCAAACCCTAGCCCACAGACCAGTACTGGTCTGCTGGGTCCCAGGTTGGGGGTGGCTGCAGTTAGGGGTAGACAGCCAATGAGCTGGCATCTGTGTCTGCAGCCGCTCCCCATGGCTTGCATTGTCACCTGGACTCAGATCCTGTCAGCCAGTGGCTGTACTGGGTTCTTACGGGAGCACACCTGGGCTCTGACCCTGTCAGCCAGTGGCTGTACTGGATTCTTACGGGAGCACAGACCATATTATTAGGTGATCATTTCATTGTATATTGCAAATTGGCAGTCGTGGACGTGAAGTTTCAGTAGATGTGGTGTACTTGGGTCATTCTGGGACCAGCCTCCAGTCCCCTGCCCCCTACCCCCTCCAGTCCATCCATGGCGGGAGTCTTCACAAACCTAGGTAGGGGTAGGTTGGGGGCTGGGAGATTTGTTTTTAAGTACTTGGAAAATTTGTGGAGGTTTATGATGTAATTGTTTAGCTCTTAAAGCATTAGCTTTTTTACCAGTTCTAGAAAGAGGTTTTGGTACCTGGAAAGTTCTCATTTATAAATAAGCTAGAGAGGGAAACATGGTATCACTGCCTGATGTTACATTTTAAGCTTTAAAGTAGCACAGATGTTGCTCATTTATACACCTTTAATTTAGTTTTTTTTTTTTAGAGGTTTTTGCTATAGGGTGCGTGTACTCACCAGGAAGACAGACAGACAAATAGAAAGTGAGAAATCACCCCCCAAAGGGATGGCCACACCGCAATCCCTTCTCCTCCATTCTCCTCTCGGGATCTTGAGCATGCACACACATGTGCCCAGTGTGAGTTTAAGCCACCAGGTCCAGTACTCTAACCGCGGTCAACTGCAAGTCCAGTGACATAGCCATCACACTTACTGCTGGTCCCATACACCTTTAGTTTTTATACCTTTTTATAATGTTACTACGTATTTTATTTGTTAAGATTTACTTAATTCGGGAACCAGCAGTTAGCGTAATGGCTATGTTGCTGGACTCCCACGTAGTCGACCGCAGTTCGCGTCCTGGACCCAGTGGCTTAAAAAACTCATGCCGGGCATGTGTGCAAGCGTGCCCAAGATCCCAAGAGGAGAATGGAGGAGAAGGTTTGGCGGCGTGCCCATCCCCCCGGTGGTGGGGGTGATTTCTCGCTTTCTGTCTCTATGTCTCTCTCTGTCTGGCGAGCACACGCGCCCTATAGTGAAAACCTCTCCAAAAAAAAAAAAAGATTTACTTAATTTTATTTATTATTTCAATTTGACCAAAGAGAAAGAGAAAGAAAGCAGGTCTGGGACTCACATGTGGTCAGCCATGTAGAAGTCCAGCACCTTAGCTACCAGACCACCTACTGATCTCAGTGTTACTCTCTTTCTTTTTTTCTTTTTTTTTTTTTCTTTGAGAGAGTTTTTGCTATAGGGTACTTGTGCTTGCCAGAGATACATAGAGAGACAGAAAGTGAGAAATCACCCCCCCCCCAGGGGGGGATGGCCCCATGATAATCTCTTCTCCATCTTCCTTTTGGAATTATGGCCTGGGACATATATTCGCCCAGGTTACAGTATTTCTTATCAGATGACTCTAGGAATGCCAAAATTATGATAGTAGCTTCTCTCAAATATTTGAAAATCTAAAAAATGATACTATTTTTATTTATTTATTTTTTTGAGAAGTTTTTGCTATAGGGTGTGTGCGCTTGCCAGAAAGACAGAAAGTGAAAAATCACCCCCAGGGGGGATGGCCACACCCCAATCCCTTCTCCTCCACCCTTCTCTCGGGATCCTGGGCACATACGCAAATGTGCCCAGTGTGAGTTTAAGCCACTGGGTCCAGGACTCGACTTGTGATCGACTACATGGGAGTCCAGCAACATAGCCATTATGACATCTGCTAGTCCCGATACTACCTATTTTAAAAGAATTAATATACTGAAAATTTAGGGATATATATGCATAGTGAAAATAATCAAATGAGTCTTCAAAATTACATTGCTATTCAGTTATAATCCCATCTTATCTTTTATTGAAAAATAATACAGAAACCTATAAGATTGGAACAGTGAAATCTGGGAAAGTTATCTGGAAGGGAGACCCTCGTTTCCAAGATAGCAGTTCAGAAGATGATGATACTACTGAAGAAACAGATCAACAAGCCCCAAGTCCTAGGTAAGCAACTTGTTTCTGTGCTGATATATTTCGTAATTTGTGGAAGCTCAGGTATGTCCCAGAAGCATCGTAAAGTATCCAAGCTTTTCTTCACAAGACAACTTAATTTTCTTTTCTAAGCTCCTTTAGAGAGTTCTCCAGCCTTTTTATAATGAGTGTTGCCTTTCCTTGAGATTTAGATAGCTTAGGGTGGGGGATGGGATGTGCAAGGGAAGGAAGCCTCACAGGGAGGTCACTGTCTGGAAATAGGACTCTCTGAGCAGCTGAAGGCCTGCCCTTGGCGGACACTGTCAAACAGGGTAGCAGTGGCGAGGAGTAGCGTATCAACACAGAGAATGGAAAAGATAGTTAGTTCAACCTGTCTTTCTCTTCAGGTAAATAAGAACAATGAATGGAGTTTGGGTAGGGTCATTGTAATTCAGTGTAAAGTGAGCAAAACACCTAGCAGATATATCTAAAGAATAGTTTATATTTTCAATATAATATTCTTAAATATTGAAATTAAACCAACCAACATCTATTTCTCTGTGTCTGTTTCTCCAGAGAATCATCATTACCTGAGAAAGAGACCCCTAGGTTTTTCTTTTTTTCTAAAGATGATGAAAGACTTCATGGTAAGTTTGTATCTTCATTAGACAGCTCCTGTCATTGCACACTCTGGTACAATAACTCGCATCTAGAAATGCTGACTCGTGTTCAGACTAGAGCATGTTCACTTGTAAAGCCCTTGAGACTGTTAGCCCCATTCACCATGTTACTTGCTTAGTAATTACCATCTAAAGGGTTTGTTTAATTCTAGGGATTTGCTTAGATGCCAGACATACAAAACCTCTACATTTTTAGTACTGTAAAAATCCAGTAGAAATTCTGAGACTCCTGAGGCTCTTCCTTTTTCTTTAAAGGATTACTTAATTTTATTTACCAATATTATTGTTGTTATTTTCCAGTTTGATCAGAGAGAGACAGAGAAAGAGGGAAAGTGAGAAAGTAAGCAAGCCACCAGGTCCAGGACTTGAACTGCAGTTGGCCACACCACTTGCTGGCCCCTCTTGGCCCCCCCCTCTTTGGGCCCCTTTTTTTTTTTTTTTTTTTTTAAGAGAGAGAGTTTTTGCTATAGGGTGCATGTGCTCATTAGAGACAGAAAATGAGAAATCACCCACTCAGGGTTATGGCCATGCCATAGTCCCTTCTCCTTCATTCTCCTCTTGGGATTTTGGGCATGCACATACATAAGCCTGCTGTGAATCTCAAGCTGCCAGACCCAGGACTCAAATAGTGGTCAACAAAGTGGGAGTTCAGAGCTGTAACTACCACACCACTTGCTGGCCCCGGAACTTCTCATTTCCTAAAGCCTAACACCAAAACAAAATGACAAAATAATGCTAAGTGATATATAACGGTAAAATCCTAGCAACACTTTTTTCTTTTTTTAAAAAAGGTCTTAACTATTGGATTTTCATGACTTTTCCAACAACGCAATCCTGTTGGAGACCTTGGTAATACCAACACTTTATTATACATGTTAGTAGTCTGCCTTACCGTTTTTACTTTTCTCCTTGTAGGTTGTGACTTGTTTTGGAAAGGAGTGGGAAGTAATATTAGCAGGAACTCTTGGGAGGCCAGAGCACACAGCCTGCACATGGTGAGTGGCCGCATGTCCGTGGCGGTTATCTCCTACAGCGTCGTCCATGTTGTTACTTCCCTGGTGAAAGAACAGTGGGAATCTGTGTTCCTGTCTCTTTGGTGTAAGAATAATAAAAATAGGACTGCCCAGGGGGCATGGGAGTGGCCGGATCCCACATGGCCAACTGTGCAGTTTGAGTCCCAGACCTGGAGGCTTATAAAACACACAAGGCACTCATGTGCGCATGCCCCGATTACTGAGAGAGAACGGAGGAGAGAGGATTGCCCGTGGCTGTCCCTCCTAGGCAGTGCTTTCTCTTTCTCTCTCCCTCTCCTTGGATGAATGTACATGTCCTATAGCAAAACTAAAAAGTAATAATAAGAATAGGGTATGGAAATTTAGCTAGAAGGCCCAGCCTCTTGAAGGGTCTAGTGGTTTAGAGATACAAATCCCAGATCCCACATGGTACCCCAGAGTTTTGTCCTTGCTCTCAAGACTTGAACAACATACCAGGCATGTGTACATGAGTACCCAAAACCTAGGATAGAGATGGAAAAGGGATTCTATGACCATGTCCCATTGGGAGGGCACTTTCTCCATGTCCCTCTCTCTGTCAAGCCTGTGCAATTTAAAAACAAAAGGGGCCCAGACCGTAATGGCTATGTTGCTGAACTCTCATGTAGTTGACCGTGGTTTGAGTCCCAGACCCAGTGGCTTAAACTCACGTCAGGCGCGTGTGCCCAGGATCTTGAGAGGAGAATGAAGAAGAGATTGCAGCATGGCCATTCCCCCTGCGGGGTGATTTCTCGCTTTCTGTCTCTCTGTCTCTGTCTTTCTGGCGAGTGTACGCGCCCTATAGCAAAAACCTCTCCAAGAAAAGGGGGACTAACAGATGACATAATGGTTATGTTGCGCAATTCTACATGGTCAGTTGCAGTTCACAGGACCTAGCAGCTTAAAACTCAGGTTGGGTGTGCGCGTGTGTGTACCCAAAATTCTGAGTGAAGAAGGGAAGAGAAGGGATTGTGGCGTGGCTATCCCCTGTGGAGGTTGATTTTTCTTGCTTTCTGTCTCCCTGTGTTTCTCTTTGGCGAGCATACACATGTATAGCAAAAATCTCTCTCAAAAAAAAAAAAAGGAAATTTAGGAAAAAAATGACAATTGAGAACACGATTTAAACTCGGTTATACACTGGCAAGGGGAAACTTACAGATTGCTTAATTGAGCCCACAAATAGTAGCAGTGAAGAAACTAAAGACTGGCTGGATTATGTGGTCCCAGCATCCAGTCAGGCTCACTAAATGACAGGAATCATGAGATTTTAAAAGACTGAATTGTGGGTCCAGCACGTGACATAGTGGTTAAGGCACTGGACTCCCATATGGCTGACCGTGGCCCGAATCCTGGAACTGCCGCCTGAAAGTCATGCCAGGTGTGTGTGTGTGCATGCATGCATGCATGTGTGCATGTGCGTTTGTGTGTGTGCCTGTCCAAAATTCCAAGAGGAGAAAGGAAGAGATTGCAGCATAGCTATCCCCAGGGGGGCAGGGAAAGTAGATTTCTCACTTACCTTTTCTCTGTTCTCTCTGTTTCTCTGGCAAGCACATGTGCCCCTACGGCAAAAACTTGAAAAAAAAATTATCAAAAGACTGAATTGTCATTCCCTTTATAAACAATTGAAGCTAAGTATTTATAGTTCCTGTTCATTTCAAGTGAGCACTTCCAAAATGAGTTTCCATAACCTTGACCATGACAGTAATAGCTTGTTTTATTTTATGGTTACAGATACTTAGAAATAGTTTGCAATTATTAGTAACAAAGGCTTTTGTTTTTATGACTTTCCAGGATTGTCGGAAGAAACACAAAGATGCAAAGAGGAAAGTGAAACAAAAATAATCAATGTCAGCTACTGGTTTTGGTGTTGAATTGGGAACAAGGCTCAGCTGAGGAAATTGACCCAGAATATAATTTTAGCTGACGGAGAAGAAATTTCAGAATGAAAGACTATTCAAAGGACCAGCTGATTGTATAATAGTTACATCACCGGACTCCCACTTAGTGGACTACAGTTCGAGTCCTCGAACCAGTGGATTAAAACTCATACCAGGTGCTTGTGCGTGCATGCCCAGGATCCTGGGAAGAGAACGGAGGAGAAAGGATTGCAGCGTGACCACCCCCTAGGGGGTGATTTTTCTGTCTCCGTTGCTCCATCTCTCCAGCACATGCACATGCCTTACGGCAAAAATCTTTCTTTAAAAAAGAAGAAAGGTATTCAAAATCTGGCTGGTGGAGTATTGTTCTGGTTGCTGTCTTTTTCTGTGGAATTCCTCTGTATTTCTTCCTAAGTAGTTACTTAAAAAAATTAAACTGAACTTTTAAAAAATGAAGCACAAGATAGTCCTTCAAAATATTTCTTGTATATCATTACTGCCCTCCATCCTCAGTAACTGATGGACATTTGATCTAGGGTTTATGCAAAATCTTTTTTTAATAAATGGGTAAAATTTGCGTTTTTCCTGTTTGGCTTTGTGTGAATTATAGGCTGTTTGAAACGGTTATTTCTGATTTACCACATACGCCTTACCTCCATTTTGTCATTTTGTTTAAATAATGAATTACAAATCATGTCTGGGTTCTGTATTTGCATCATGACTAGTAGCTAACTGAAATGTAGGACGTTCCTGACCAGCATCATGTGAGAGTTGTTTGAGGACCAGGAACAAGTCAGATGCAGTCTTCCTGTCTTTGGCCGCTAGCAACATGGAAAATCATGTTGGCGGCAGGTCCGTGGACCCACAATTTAGGTATCTGACTTCAGACTTCATGGTGAATGGGCACAGCCATTCAGTGGCGTAAATAAGTTAGATAGTCCATTTGTGGCATAGCACATTTTCCCAGTGAAGTTATTTGTTTTGCTCCCAAATACAGAATCTGGTCAGGACTTAGTGGGGACTGCACATCTCTGTCCTATGTGGTAACCTCAGGGGTGCGGAGGTCCTGGGCTAGAAGGTCTACTTTGGAGATGGCTCCCTGCTCTGTGCTGTCCATGGGCTTTCCTATAAGGCAACTAGGTTCTAGGTCCAAGTGTTCTCAGGGGCTAGAAAAAGATAAGGCCTTGTCCTAGAAATCGGCTCAGTCACTTCCAGAGTTCTTCAGGTCAAAATGGACAGCTTACCAAGAATCAAAGGGAAGGACACAGATCCTCACCTCTTGATGGGGAGAGTATCAGCACTTATGACCATATTTAAATTTGTCACTCCATCTCAAAACCAGGCACGGAAGTGACTTCTCAAGTAGTCTTATGCACCACATTTCCTACTCCCCAAATAAAACTACCTTGAATAACTTTGTTTCTTCTGATAGTTTTCTCCATACTTCTCCCTAACATGCTTATACTCTGACTTCTTGGCTTTAGACAGTAATTTGATTTCCTACTTTGAAAATTGATGGGACCAGCAGATGGCACAATGGCTATGTCACTGGACTCCCATGTAGTTAACCGCGGTTCGAGTCCCGAATCTGGTGGTTTAAACTCACGCTGGGCAAGTGTGCGTGCATGCCCAAGATCCCAAGAGGAGAATGGAGGAGAAGGGATTGCAGCATGTCCATCCCCCATGGGGTGATTTCTTGCTTTCTATCTTTCTGGTGAGCACACGCACCCTATAGCAAAAAACTTGCCAAAAAAAAAAAAAAATTGATGTTTGAACTCTAATCCCAGCAGTATGATAGTTACCTGTTTTTCCTGGAATTCTTTTTTCCCCTCTTGCCTAACTTTTCTAGACTAGTCTTCCAATAACTCACTAATACTCTAAAATATTTTTTAAGTCCAAATTTTAAATCATCAGACTCAGTCTACCTCACCTGTACCTTTTTGTCTTAGCCACATCTGTCCAGGAGCCCTCTGCCTCATTCTAAGATAGTTTTCTGAACAGGTGATAGAAATGAATTGAACAAGGTGGCAAATTGAGTACAAAAACTAGAGCACACTCCAAATGCTTCCAGTTAACTGTACTTGCATATGTTCAAATGAGTAGTCACTGCAACACTGAGCTACCCTGTTGATGAAACAACTTACTCTTGAAAGGGCCTAGACTGACTGTAAGGAACTGCTGAACGGACTAGCCAATGTTCTTAAACTTACTGAGGAAGTACTTTCTACATATTCTAAGTCAGGTCAGTTGTTTGCTGCTGCTAGTAAGTAAACTAGACTTCCTACAGAACCCTGCACTCTGCGTAAGATGAAGTCCCGCCTTTTGGGCTTGGTGGCAAAGATGGGGGCCTGTCCTTTGCATGGCTCCGAAATCACCAGCACGTCTGGACGGTGCCTCAGCCACATAACAATAAATACACCAATTTCTATTTTAATACCAGAAAAGGGGCAGGCCAACAGGGTATTAAAGCTGGCCTCCAGGCCCTCCTGTTTGTCCCATCGCTCCACGTGGCTATTTACATAGAAAAAAGGCCTTGGGATCCACTGGTCCAGGCTCCCAGGCATAACTTATTTTTTTTTGGAGAGGTTTTTATTATTGGGTGAGTGCGCTTGCCAGAAAGAAACAGCGAGAAATCACTGGGGGGTGGGGGGATCTCCTCTCGGGATCTCGGGCTGGCACACACACCCGCCCAGCGTGAGTTTAAGCCAAGGGGTCCCTTCGCGGGAGCCCAGCGACGTAGCTATTACGCCACCTGCTCCTCCCTCCATAACTTTTGAAGCCATTGCCCCATATGTCAGTCAGGGACCTCTGGAGGGACGCACCTATCTGAAGGGCAAGGAGAGGAAACAAGGAAAAGGCGCGATCAAGCACCCATGCAGCGGTCTCTGGCACTCTGGATGCCGGCGTGGGACCACGCCGCGCATGCGCTTCTGGCCTGGCCAGGACCAGCGCCGCTTTCCCAGCATTCACCGCGCTTTCCAGGTCGGGGTGGGCGTAGCCGTGGGCCCGCGCAGCCAATCGGCGCCGGACTCGGGATGGACGCGCCGGCGCAGTCCCCTTCTCGGAGCGCTGTCAGGGCGTTGCGTCACCTTGGCCTCCGCGCCGCGGCGTGCACGCCGCCTTCGTCCTCGCTGCCGGCCGGTGGGCTGCGCAGTGCGCCGGGCTCTTCAGCTCCGTGATCTTGCAGGTGCGCTGGGCCTGCCCGCGGGCTCCCTCAGGTACGCTGGGTTCTGTCCGCGGTCAGGTGCCCCGCGCGTCCCCGACACCGAGAGTAGGACGCGAGCTTTTTAAAAAATGGTTTGAGGGGCCAGGAGGAGTGGAGGCGTGCCTGCGATGGTGGTGGCTTGTGTGTCTGTTTCTCCAGAGCAAGACTGGGAGGCGTCTGCGGGGTCGCTGCAGCATTCAGAGTGAATCCAGCCGAGGGTTACAGTTCTCAGAAGTTCTCCAGCTGCACGGGGACCGGGAACCCGGTGGGCCTTGGAGCGCGGGGGTGGTTTTGGGAATTCAAGGTGAAAAGCACTGGGTGCCTGACGACATCACTGCTAAGTCTAGAATTTCTGAAAACAAATTAAGCAGTGAGTCTGAACCATGGACTGTCCCTTCCTGTCACTGGTTCCAGTGGACGTGCATTTATCGCTGGGGACCTGGTGTCAGAAGGGGTAGGAGCGGCCGCTTGGCCCTTGGCTCACACTCAGTTTGGTCATGCAGCAGGAGACGAGTGCACGCCTTGCTGGGAGCACGGAGGAGGAAGAAGGCTGGTCAGGCAATGTGTTGGCTAGGCCTGTTGGAGGGAGGGAGAAACCAGGGGACCTTACTCACAGTGCTGCAGGATTTGAAAGTACTTGTGTTGGTTCGCAAACGGGGAGCTGCTGTCACTACTGCTGCTGCAGGGTGTGTGTGTGAGGAACTGGTGGGCGTCCAGCCTCATGAATTTATGTTTGCTTTTTTTGGATGAGATGTTTGAAATGAGTAACAACCCTTTTGAAAATGATACACTACACTTAATATTAATTGGTACAACAGTGACTTGTGCTTTTCCTAATATGTGTAGGTAATTTTTATATTTAACATGTACTATGGTTTTTTCATTTGTTTTTCTTTTTCTGGTTTTGCCACAGGATGGGTGCCCTCGCCAAAGACAGAGAGGAATAGTGAGAAATAACCCCCCCCTCCTCCCCAAGGGGTGGGGGTGGGGTGTGGGGGGGCTTGCTGCAATCCTCTTCCCTCCATTCTCCTTTTGGTATTATGGGTACGCATAGGGGCCCAGCTGATTTTTAAGCCACCAGGTCTGAGACTGGAACCATATTAACCGTGTTAACCTTATGGGAGTTTTGCACCTTTAACTGTCACTAACTGTCACTCCACTTTCTGGCCCATCAGTTGGTTTTTTTTTGGAGAGGTTTTTGCCGTAGGGTACGTGCGCTTGCCAGACAGAGAGAGAGACAGAGAGACAGAAAGCGAGAAATCACCCCCCCCCAGAGGGATGGCCACGCTGCAGTCCCTTCAGTTGGCTATTTTTAATGACTGCATGAAATTTTATTGTACCATAATTTAATTGTAATGGATATTTAAGTTGTTTTCAGTCATTTGGCTATGGAAGCAATGCTTCAGTGAATATCTTTGTTTGCCTACTTTGCACATTTGGGTATGTCTTGGTATGTATATGCTTAAATTAAGACAAGACTTAAGAAGGAGCCACCCTGGTTTTAAATTTGACTTAATGTAACATGTTATGAAGTTCTGGGGATGAAAAAGGAGAAGCAGAGCTAGCATGAGATGTAAGATCCCCGTAACCTGCTGATTAATTGAATGTGGGGATCATCTGGCCAATAGGGTGACTCAGAATTGTCCGGCCTAGGTAATGGGAAGAATACGAGTCATGCAATAGAATTAAAAGGAGAAGCGGTGTGACAAGGAAGATCCATGAGATTTCAAACAAAATATGGTTTCATTATGCTTTTCCAAGGCACATTGAGATAAACTCAAGGTTAGGGAGAGTAGTCTACAATTTGCTGGACAGGAATTAAAGACTTAGGTGACCTGAAGGAGTTGTAGAACAGGGAAGAGTGGAAGGCTTGGATTATAGTAAGAGGGTAAAAGATGACATTGCAGTGCACAGCTTGGCAAGGTTCACCCACCGTTCCTTGCCCTGTGGTTGCTGGGTGCTGTTGTGCAAGTACAGCTCTCCGGTGGATACTATGGGCAACAGCAATCCTGTGATTTATGCATGGGGGCTGTTTCTTCTCAGCAGCCACCATAGCCCGGTCACTGGTACATGGTTCTTCCTGGCATAGTCAGTGCTGTTGCACTTTGTGTATACTAGGCTTTTGTGTTTGGCATAATAGTGCACCGATTCTTAATCTTTTGAGGGAAATAGAGACTTCCTAGAAAATCCAGTAAAAGTTATGAACCCTCTTCTCAGAAAGCTTAAATCTTCTCAAAAAAAAAAAAAAAAGAACATCTGTAGTTTTTTACTGGATTAAGTGAAGTCAATGAATGCTGAATAAAAGGGAGAAAAGAAAAAAAAGAATCAGGAGAGCCCTCCCTGTGCAAAAGTCCCTAACTCACATGCACTATTCTAGGGCCAACTTCTAGCCACCCTCATGTGCAGAGGAATTAATGGAGTGCCATCTAAGTGTGATATGTGCACTTCTGAGAGACTGTAGAGGTAAGCTTCGTATGCTTATAAGAGCATACTAATAGTCAGGCATTCTGACTTTATCTCAAATTTAAGAAAAATAAGGGACAGACTAAGATCATGTTCCAGATATATCTGACACAGAAATCAGAGACAAGGAGTGGAAGGACTAGAAGGAAAACCTGTAATACTCTTCTCTTTTTTATAAAGAATTATTTAGTTTTGTATTTAGTAGTATTATTCTTTTTTTTGTTTTCATTTGAGAGTTTTTTGCTACAGGGTGCGTGCACTCACCAGAAAGATAGAAAGCAAGAAATCACCCCCCGAGGGGAGATGACCACGCCGCAATCCCTTCTCCTTCATTCTCCTCTTGGGATCTTGGGCACGCACGCACACATGCCCAGCCTGAGTTTAAGCTACCAGGTCTGGGACTTGAACCACGTTTGACCACATGGGAGTCCAGCGACATAGCCATTGCACCAACTCTTGGTCCCAGTATTACTATTATTTTAAATTTTGCTACAGGGCATATGTGCTCACCAAAGAGAGAGAAAATAAACCACTAGGTCTGGGACTTGAACCGTGGTAAGGTATACAGGAGTCCAGTGTTTTAACCACCATGCTACCTGCTGGCCCCTGATACTCTTCTCTTAATGTACACATGTGACTGGCAACCAAACCCTTGCATGTTTATCAATTCAAGGGCTCTGCTCCAACTAATATTCAAAAAAAAAAAAAAAAAAAGACTCAATTAGGTATCCCTGAATAACTGTCAGATTGGTGTAGTAGTGGTGATGTTCAAATCTAGGTGCACTTGCTAATCCCCAGAGATCTGCCAAAATGCTGGTACGGAATCTTTGGTCCAAGGAGAGACTGGCATATTTACATATCTAATAAGCTCCCATAAACACGGGCCACACTAGGATTGGTCTTAAATATTAACAGACTGGAAATGAACGTGTTGCTCTCTAAAGGTCTGTTGGTATTCAAATACAATCTCATAATCCCGTAAATTTCAGTTGGCCTATGATAAGGTAGCCACTGAACTTCATATATAATAAATCAATAAATGAACAAGCTAACTTTCTTTTAAAGGCTGGAGGTTGTAATAAGAGTTGAAAGTCTAAAATGCCTTACAATTTCCATTTAAACCACTTAATGGTGTACTTTTATTGGAACTGACTATTTCAGTTAGTTAAATGGCCTACCTCTTTTTGTCTTTTTTCCCCCTAAATCAAAAGCATTCTCACATCTGAAAATTTAAAATTTAATGTAGTGCTTTTTTTTTTTAAAGCAAAAGCAGTATTTGTGACAAAGTTGTTTTTGTTTTTGTTTTGGAGAGGTTTTTCACTATAGAGTGCGTGTGCTCACCAGGCAGACAGAGAGACAGAGACAGAAAGCGAGAAATCACTCCCCAAGGGGAATGGTCACGCCGCAATCCCTTCTCCTCCATTCTCCTCTCGGGATCTTGGGCACGCACGCACACGCGCCTGGCGTGAGTTTTAAGCCACCGGGTCCGGGACGTGAACTGTGGTCGACTATGTGGGAGTCCAGCGACATAGCCATTACGCTAACTGCTGGTTCCAAGTTTTTTTGTTTTTAAGAAGTTGAGTCAGTCACTGCACTTAGTTTATGATGCTTTCAGTGTTTTGAGAACTGGCCAAGGTATGTAGGTGTCTTTTCTCTTATAGTCAGGTATCCCAAACTGTTGTTCTTGAGTGCTCAAGGCCTTTATCTTATCTGTTGTACTCTAATTATTAGCAGTCCCATCACCACTTCTGGTAATGGCTTGGAAATGTGGTCACCAACCTTATTCAAGTTTTAAGTAAGAATAAATAGGCTTTGAAGGAGAAGAGACTTGAGGATATAGATAGGTCACAGATTGGTATTGTCTCTATAAGAGATTATTAGCATAACTTAGACACTTTAAGATTTCTCTCAAGAAGGACTAAGTCAGAGAGGTACAGGATTTTTACTTTATAAAAACTATGAAAAAGCAATAGAAGGGTAAAAAATGGAAAATTCGAATAAACTTTTCAAATGTAGGATTTTTTTTTAGCTTTAAAATTTTTAAAAGTTCTAAGCTATTTTCCTCAAAAAGAAGATGAAATTATTTCAAGAAAAGTACTTTCTGCCATGTGAGAGTAGGTAAGAACATTTTTAGCTACTCTTGGATTTCTTTTTTAAAATTATTATTGGGGCCAGCAGATGATTGTAATGGTTGTGTCACAGGATTCCCACATAGTCAACCATGATTTGAGTCCCGGACCCAGGGACTTGAAACTCAACACCAGGCACTTGTGTGTGCATGCCCAAGATCCTGAGAGGAGAATGAAGAAGGGAATGTGGTGTGGTCATCCCCCAGGGATGATTTCTCACTTTCTGTCTCTGGCAAGTGCATGCCCCCTATAGCAAATCTCTCTCTCTCAGAAAAATTACTGTATTATTATAGTTTTTAGCACCATCAGGATCTCTAAGATTTTCTTGTTTACTTTTAGAAACTTTTTGTCCAATATTGCTGAATATTTTACTGTAAAATAAAAGTAATAGGGGAGAATGTGATTTGCTGATAGAAATAATGCTTCAGTTTTACATAATTTAAGAAGTACTGTGTACCCCTATCTCATACCATATATAAAAATAACTCAGAATGGGTCAGTGCCCTAAATGTAAACTCAAAATTTGCAACTTGGGGCTAGCCAGTGGTGTAGAGGTTGGAGTGACTGAATCCCACGTGGCCAACTCTGGTTCAAGTCCTTGACTTGACAGCTTGAAAGTACTCTAGTTGTATGTGTGTGCTCAGAATCCTGAGAGGAGAATAGAGGAGAAAGGATTGTGGTGTGGCCATCCCCATCAGGAAGAGGAGAAAGGATTGTGGTGTGGCCTTCCCCATCAGGGTGTGCTTTCTTACTTTCCCTCTCAGTGTTTTCTGTTTCTCTCCAGCAAGCACTCTATAGCAGTTTTTTTTTTTTTTTTAATTTGCAACCTTGTTTAGGTAATAGTTTATTAGATATAACACTAAAAGCTTAAGTAGCAAAACAAAAGAAAAAAATAAATGAACACTGCCTTAAAATTAAAAATGTTTATACTTAAGAGAAGGCCATCAAAATAATAAAAAAGACATCACAGAATAGAAGGCGATTTTTATAAATCATTTATCAGATAAAAGATTTTTATCCAGGATATATAAAGAACTTAATATTATTACATTTTTTTTTCTTAATTCATATGTTTATTGCTTTGATATATTTATTTTATAAACACTATTCTACCCTATTATTTGTAAGCTTTTTTTTTTCATTTTTTAAAATTTTTATTAACATCATAATCTTTATATTACATTGGATTACATATAACTTTACAATGTATTACATTGCTTTTTCAAAAGGGAATACCATGCATGTCAGTCAATACAGAGACATTAATCTCCCTACTTTGTCATTCAATATCTTTTCAGTGTTTTTCCCAATCATTATTATTATTCTAATTTTTTTTTTTTTTTTTTTGCTATAGGGGGTGTGCGCTTGCCAGACAGACAGAGGGAGACAGAGAGATAAAAAGCGAGAAATCATCCCCCTGGGGGATGGCCACACGACAATCCCTTCTCCTTCATTCTCTTCTTGGAACTTTGGGCACGCATATGCACCCAATGTGCGAACCGCGGTCGACTACATGGGAGTCCAGCGACATAGCCATTACGCTAACTGCTGGTCCCTCTAATTATTATTTTTAAACAGTCTATCACTATTTCTCATTTTGCTTGTAAAAAGACTTTACCCATCACGAAAATACTCCTCAGACCAATCTAGTTCAGAGTACTATACATGTCATCAATGTCCTGCCTCTCTATTTGTTCTCTTGCTATCTTTCTCTATCCTCTTCTCTTCATCCCCCTCTTATTATTATTATTTTTTTGTGAGAGGTTTTTGCTATAGGACACGTGCGCTTGCCAGAAAGACAGACAGATAGAAAGCAAGAAATCCCCAGAGGGGATGGCCACGCCGAAATCCCTTCTCCTCCAGTCTCCTCGTGGGATCTTGGGCACATGTGTACACATGTCCAGTGTGAGTTTAAGCCACCAGGTCTGGGACTCAAACCATGATCGACTACATGGGAGTCCGGCGACATAGCCATTATGCCAATTGCTGGTCCTGTAAAGAACTTTTAAAACTCAACCATAAAAAGACAACCCAGGAGCAGCAGGTAGCGTGGTGATTAAGGCAGCTGGATTCCACATGGCCAACTACATGGTTCTAGTTCTGGACCTGGTGGCTTGAAAAATCACACTGGGCACATATGCATGCCCAAAATCCTGAGAAGAAATTAGAGAAGGGATTGCAAAGTGGCCATCCCCCCTGGGGGATGATTACTCACTCCTGTTCCTGCTCCTCCCCCACTTCAGCCATGAGCACATGGGCCCTATAGCAGAAATTTAAATAATAATAAAAAAAAAACAGGGCCAGTAGGTGGCATAGTGGTTAAAGCACTGGACTCCCATATGGTCAACTGTGGTTCGAGTCTTGGACCCCGCGTCTTGAAACTCAGCTGGGCGTGTGTGTGTATGTGCCCAAGATCCTGAAAGGAGGATGAAGGGGTTGTAGCATGACCGTTCTCCCTGGAGCATGGGTAGTTTGTCATTTTCTCTGTCTCTCTCTGTGTTTACAGTGAGTATACATGCCCTATGTCAAAAATCTCTCTTAATAAAAAAGACAACTCAATTAAAAAATGGCAAAGGATGAATAACCATTTATCCAAAGAAGATATACAGATAGCCATTAAGCACATGGAAAGAGTCTTCGGAAAATTTGAATCAAAACCACAAAGAAACTGCTTCACACCCTCTAAGATGTCTATAGATGGACAATAAGGAAAATACAAAAATACTGGGAAAGATATGGAAAACTGAAATTTTCATTCATTGCTGGGAGCATACAGAATGGTGTAATCATTTTGGAAAATATTTTGTGGCAGTTTAAAAGAAAAAACTATAGAGTTACTAGGTAACTTAGAAATTTTACTCCTAGGTAGTTACCCAAGAGAAATGAAAACTTATTTACAAATGCTCATAACAGCACTGTTTGTTCATAGTAGTCAAAAAGTAGAAATAATTCAGGTGTCCAGGAACTGATGGAAGAACAAATAAGATATGGCCTATCCATATAATGGAGTACTATGTAGTTATAAAAACTGAGATATGAGTACGTTAACAATATGAATGGACCTTGAAAACAATAATCTAAGGAAATAAAACCAGGCACAATAAGCGTATGTATGTTGATTCACATAAATTTTTCTTTATATCCGAAATATCCCAAATAGGTAAATTTAGAGGCAGAAAGCAAATGAATGGTTTCCAGGTGCTGGGAGAAGAAAGAATGGGGTGGTGACTGCTACTGGTTATGTGTTTTCAGGGACAGAGGGAGGAACTGAAAAATATTCTAAAGTTAGGTAGTGAGGATGGTTGCACAACTTTGTGGGTATACTAAAACACCATTGAATTGTATACTTTAAAAAGGGTGCACTTGGGGCCAGTTGATACCTTAGTGGTTATATCACTGGACTCCCACGTGGCTGATTGTGGTTGAGGTCCTGGACCTGATGACTTGAAAACCATGTCAGGCACATGTGTGTGCATGTCCAAGATCCTGGGAGGAGAATGGAGGAGAAGGATTGGGGCATGGCCATCCCTCCTGGGGGTGATTTCTCAGTTTCCCTCTTACTTTCTCTGTCTCACTCTGGCAAGTGCATGTACCCTATGGCAATAACTTCTTTATTTAAAAAAAAAAAAACAACGTGTTATATGGTGAATTTTATATCAATAAAGCTGTAATTTTAATATGTTGTATAGTATCTTGGATTGTGATATACCACCCATTTTAATAATACCATATTCTGTTATTTCTAGATTTCTTTCTGACAATAAATTTGATTTCTCCTGCAGCAACAAAATGGTCCAACAAGTTCCAGAAACCATCAATTTTCCTGCCAGAAACCATCAATTTTCCTGATGAAGAAGAGAAAATCTTGCAGTTTTGGTCCAAATTTAATTGTTTTCAGGAATGCTTAAAGCAATCAAAACATCGGCCAAAGTATGTGAATTCTGTGGTAAAGGTTGAGTCCCTAAGAATAGCCTTTTCTCAGACTGAGACTCCTTATTCGTCTCTATATTCCTGACTCTCTCTTTTCTTTTGGGGAGGTTTTTGCTATAGAGTGCATGTGCTTGCCAGAAAGAGAGAGAGAGAGACAGAGAGAGAGAAAGCAAGAAATCACCCCCTGGGGGGATGGCCACGCTGCAGTCCCTTCTCATCCATTCTCCTCTCGGGATCTTGGGCACACATACACACCCGGCATGAGTTTAAGCTACTGGGTCCAGGACTTGAACTGCCGTCGACTACATGGGAGTTCAGCGACATAGTCATTATGCCAACTGCTGGTCCCTCCCAGCTCTCTGTATAGTAGGTAGACGTACAATGCATTAATGAGTTCTTTTAATTTTTAGTTTTTCTATTCAGCACATGTATTCACTAGAGAAACAGAGAGAAAGAGAGGAAAAGTGAGAGAGCAACCTGCCAGGTCCAGGACTCGAAGCAGTGTTGGCCATGTAGGAGTCTAGTGCCTTAACTACCATGCCACCTGCTGGTGAATTAATGAGTTATGAGGGCCTGTTTCTTTAAAAGGTCATCTGAGTGGTCTATCACCACCTTCCTTCCACCCTTACCATCACTGCTTCCCTCATTCAGGTACTTCCGCCTAAGTACCTAGTAGAGGCTCCCCCAGTACTTCCTGCCCCTACTCTCCAGTCACCTGAAAGACCACTTTCCTCAGTTCCCATGGTGTCTTCTGTGCTCAGAAACTTTGAGATAGGCCTTTATTGCCCTCTTTTACTGAAGAGATGGCTGGGAATCAGATGAATAATGTGCCTTAAGTCGTGGGCCATAGTGAAGGATGTGTAACTGAATGGAGGTCTCTTCAGCTCAGCCATAACTGGCTTTTCTGAAGACGGGATCTCCAGTACATGTCTACTCAGTTCTGTCTGAATTTGCTGATCTCGTTGCTTTTGTTCTTCCTACAGTTTCTATTGTGACAGGAGCTATCTATTGAGAAAACTTGTCCTCAATTGTTGCTGTGTTAGAGTGACTAAATGTATTTTTATTAATTCTGTTAGATTTACCTTCTACGATGGGCCTCCTTTTGCTACTGGACTGCCTCACTATGGACATATACTGGCAGGGACAATTAAAGATATCGTGACAAGATATGCTCACCAGAGTGGCTTTCATGTTGACAGAAGATTTGGATGGGATTGTCATGGTTTACCTGTGGTATGTTTGAGTCTCCAACCTTGTAATGTTCTGATTTTTCTTTTTAAGAATGATTAAACTTTTATTTATTTCTTTACTTATTTTTAATTTGACCAGAGAGGGACAGAATGAGAGAGAGGGAAAATGAGAAAGCAAAGTGCTGGGTCTTGGATTCAAATCACTAACCACCATGTTGGAGTCCAGTGGCCTTAACCACCAGGCCACCTGCCGGCCCCGATGTTCTGATTTTTTAATAAGCATTAGATTTCATCATATAATATATTAGAGTCTGATGAATTTTCACTATATGTCAGACTTTCTTCTACTTTATTTCTGTAAGGCTATTTATAGTTCATCTTTGTAGATTTTCTGAGAACTCATTCTTTTAAACCTGTTTCATTTCTTACATTTATTTAGTTGCAATTGTTCTATATGATAGAAATGTTAAAATCTTATAAATTTTTAGGAATATGAAATCGATAAGACACTAGGAATCAAAGGACCAGAAGATGTGGCCAAAATGGGGATTGCAGAGTATAACAATCAGTGCCGAGCAATTGTGATGAGATATTCTACTGAGTGGAAGGTATGTTTGGTTGTTTTCAATAGAGTGAACAGAAAGGTTAGTTTTTAAATGGGAGTTGAAGTAGTTCATAGTCCTTTGTGGTTTCTATGAGATACTCTCCAAAATATAGCTTTCTGTGTGAGGTTGTTACACATGGGAGGCTGACATTGTTCCATCGTGTTCATTTGCTAATGATAGAAAGTACCTGATCTGGGTAATTTAAGAAAGTAGAAATTTATCCAGCTTATAGAACCAGGTCCAGGGGCTGTGCTCATCGTGGCGCTTCAGCACATCACATTATCAAACGTCAAAGTGAGCACAGAGCAGTGTGTATCCACGGGTCTCTGACTCTCTCTCCATAAAAACCCAGCTCAATCAAGGAGGCCCCCTCCTGATGCTTAATCACTTACCAAAGGACCCACTTTTCAATACCATAACAAAATAAAGCTTTTACTTTCTTAATCCTATTACAGTGGCTCCCAAAATTAAAAAAAAAAAAAAAAAAATCTTAGCTTTATTTATTAATTCGACCAGAGAGGGCAGAGTGAGCAAGAAAAAGAAAAGACGAGAAAGCAAGCCACCCGTTCTGGGATTCGAACCAAGGTTGGCCATGTGGGAATCCAGTGCCCTTAACCACCATGCCATCTGCTGGCCCCTCCCCAAATGTTAAGACATAAATGGAGAGGGGATGTATATGCAAACCATAGCAATCATCCTTTTTACATTGTGTATACCTAAGAAAGGGTCTTTATCTTCTGCCTCCAGTCCTATTACTTAAACTGTTAGTTTAATCTTGACACTTTCTTTTCTTCTTTTTTTTTT
>NW_006198512.1:329125-332669 GCF_000334495.1 Tupaia belangeri chinensis | reverse complement strand
TTTTTTTTTATACCTATTATACTGGGGCCCAAAAATAAAAAAAAAAAAAAAAAATTACTTAGTTTTATTTATTAATTCGACCAGAGAGGGCAGAGTGAGCAAGAAAAAGAAAAGACGAGAAAGCAAGCCACCCGTTCTGGGATTCGAACCAAGGTTGGCCATGTGGGAATCCAGTGCCCTTAACCACCATGCCATCTGCTGGCCCCTCCCCAAATGTTAAGACATAAATGGAGAGGGGATGTATATGCAAACCATAGCAATCATCCTTTTTACATTGTGTATACCTAAGAAAGGGTCTTTATCTTCTGCCTCCAGTCCTATTACTTAAACTGTTAGTTTAATCTTGACACTTTCTTTTCTTCTTTTTTTTTTTCAAGAAAGATTTTTACTATAGTGTACATGCACTTGCTAGAGAGACAGAAAGCAAGAAATTACCTCCTCCCCATGGGGGATGCCACACTGTAATCCCTTCTCCATTTTCTTTGGGATTTTGACCATGTTTGTACATGTGCCCTGTGTGAGTTTCAAGCCATTGGGTCCAGTACTCAAACTGTAGTCAGCCATGTAGGAGTCCAGTGATGTAACCATTTTGCCATCTCCTGGTCCCGACACTTTCTTTTCTGATTACTGTATCCTTGGTTAGTCTTCCATTTTTAATCCTCTTACAGCCCGTAGTATAGAACAGGAATCATGCTATTCTAGCAATAGATTTATTTGAGTATTTCAATATATTCATTCAAATGTTAATAAAATTCCAGTTTGCACCTACTCTTACATTAATTTGACTCCTTCTACTAAGAACACCCACTACTTCTCTTAGTGATAGAGTTCCTGCCCTCTCCTATTCTTATAGGCTCCAGGACAAAATTTCCCTTTTCCTTCCTTCCTCTTAGATTAGACCATATGTCTGTGTGACTTAAAAATACATCTGGGTTGGCCCCCTGGACTAGTGTTTAAGAGAGCCCTTCCAACATGGTTTGAGTCCCACATCTGCAGTTTAAAAAAAAAAAAAAAAAACACTAGGCAGGGCCAGGAGGTGGTGTGGTGGTGGTGTACTCCCACATGACTGATTGCAATCCCAGCCCTGGTGACTTAAAAACCATGCCGGGCAAGTGTGCATGTGTGCCCGAAATCCTAAGAGGAAGTGGAATGGAGAAAAAGGGATTGCAGCATAGCCATCCCACCTTTGGGGGGGGGGATGATTTCTTTTTCTCTCTCTGTTTCTCTCTCTGGTGAACACACGTGCCCTATGGCAAAAACTTTACAAGAAAGAAAGAAAGAAAGAAGGAAGGAAGGAAGGAAGGAAGGAAAGAAGGAAGGAAGGAAGGAAGGAAGGAAAGAAGGAAAGAAAAGAAAGAAAGAAAGAAAGAAAGAAAGAAAGAAAGAAAGAAAGAAAGAAAGAAAGAAAATCATACCCCAAAATCCTAACAGAGTGAAGAAATGGAGAAGGTATTACAGTTTGACCACATTCCATTGTGGGGTGCTTTCTCTTTCTTCTGATCCTTTGGCTCCCTCTCTCTGGTGAGCACATGCACTTCTGATAAATTTTTAAAAAGAAAGAGAAAAAAACATGTCTGGCTTTTACTTTTGCCATATTTTCCATATACCTTTGACCTCTCAAACTTGGTATTCTTCAGAATTCCCTATTCTGCCAATGGTATCATTCTTCAAGACTTTAAGCATTAATCCTGGTTAAGTTAGGTGATAAATCCTGTCAGTTCTTAGCATCTCATCATTTCATCCCTATGTGTCGATGAAAATAACTAACTGCAGAAATAATGATTAATACAGTTTATATACTAAGCATGAAATTGAGTCAGTGGGCCTGGAGAACGACAAGCATATTTTTCAGGGAGCTTAGGTACAGTGGCTCCTTTTATTTGGTTTTGAGAATGAGAGACACAAAGTTTGCAATTTAGTGTGAAGAGTCTTTTCATTGATTTGGCCCAAAGAGGTGGGATATCTGAAAGTGGAGGCTTATAGGTTATAGAAAGGTTCATAAAATTTTAGGTTGGTGATTGGAAAGGAAGGTCTCTGTTCTAGGAAGAAATGAGTAAAAGTATGTCTGTGTTTTACTTTAACAGCTAAGGCTTAATAGGCACGGTAAGCATACTATGCCAGGGACAGAATGTAGGAAGAGTCCTACTATCAGTGGACAAAGTGTTTGTTAATGTTGGTAAGTCTGTTAGTATTTGTAGGCATGACTTCCTCTAGGCCCTTTGGAAAGAATTTTGGAACAGGAAAAAGCAGTCAGACTTTGGTCCCCAACTACAACTTTTTCCTAGCTTCCCACCCACCACCATTCTTTTTTTTTTAAAGAGAGATTTTTGCTATAGGGTGCATCCACTTGCTGGAGAGACAGACAGAAAGCGGGAAATCACCCCCCAGGGAGCACCCACCACCCACCATTTTCAATTCTATATCTCCTGGTCAGTTTCTACCTCATGTTCTTTCCACTCAAGCTGTCATGTTCCACTCCAAGCTGTCTTTCCCACAAGCCTGTGTTCATTGTGCTCTCCTCAACGCAGAACTCTTACAGAGCTTTTCTTCATTGGTCAATAAAGTGATTCCTTCAATATGACAATTAAGCCACTTCAATTTTCTCCCAATCTAACGTTCTATCTGGGTCACCAGCTGGGGAAAATTCTGATGTGTCTACTAACCTAGATGTAGGCCTTTTCTTTTCTATTTTTGACATACATAATTTTAAATTTTTTTAGCTATTCATTTTGAAATAATTTTAGACTTACTAAAAAAATTTGGAAAAATAGTATGAATTTCTCTATACCCTTTAACCACCTTTCTCAATTGCTAACACTGTGAATAACCATAATGTGTAATTTTCAAAAATGGAATTAATACTGATAAAATACTATTGATCTTACTGTGATTTCACCAGTTGTCTCATAGATTTTTCAGATTCAAGATCGGGTTTTCGCATTTGTCATGTATTAATCTTCTTTAAAATGGAACATTCTTTGTCTTTTATCACCTCATCACTTTGAAAGGGTACAAACCAGTTATTTTTTGAATGTCCCTCGAGGCTTCCTTACAGTTTAGCATAGGTTTATCATTTTTGGCAAGAATGCCTCAGATGCCCTTTTAGCTGGAACTGCCATCTTCCAGTAATTCACCAAAATGACGAACACAAAGGGAAAGTGGAAAGGCTCCCGATATACGTGCTCTAGGCCTTTTAGAAATATGGAGTGGTTTCTTTGGCAACATACATGTGAATCTACTAGAAAGGTGATATTGTAGACATCAAGGGAATGGGTACTATTCAGAAAGGAATGCCCCATAAGTGTTACCATGGCAAAACTGGAAGAGTCTACAATGTTACCCAGCATGCTGTTGGCATAGTTGTAAACAAACAAGGGCAAGATTCTTGCCAAGAGAATTAATATGCATATTGAGCATATTAAGCATTCTAAGAGCAGACATAGCTCCCTATAATATATGAAGGAAAATGACCAGGAAAAGAAGGAAGCCAAAGAAAAAGGTACCTGGGTTCAACGGAAGCGCCAGCCTGCTCCACTCAGAGCAG
>NW_006198512.1:294128-328913 GCF_000334495.1 Tupaia belangeri chinensis | reverse complement strand
GAAAGAGGAGAGGCACCCGATATATGTTCTCTAGGCCTTTTAGAAAACATGGAGTTGTTCCTCTCCCAACATATATACTAATCTACAAGAAAGGTGATAACAGTGACAACAAAGGAATGGGTACTGATCAAAAGGAATGCCCCACAAATGTGACCATGGCAACACTAGAAGAGTCTATAATGTTACTCAGCATGCTGTTGGCATTGTTGTAAACAGACAAGTCAAGGGCAAGATTGTTGCCAAGATAATTTGCATTTTGAGCATATTAAGCATTCTAAGAGCAGAGAGACCTTCCTAAAATGTGTGAAGGAAAATGACCAGCAGGTGCAGTGGTGGTTTAAGACGCTGGACGCTCCCACGTGGCCGACCATGGTTCAGGTCCTGGACCTGGTGGCTTGCTTTCTCACATTCTCTTTCTCTCTGTGTGTCTCTCTCTGGTCAAATTAAAATAAATAAACGAATAAATAGAATAAAAAATAAACAGTTATTAAAAAATAAAAAAAAAAAGAAAATGACCAGAAAAAGAAGGAAGCCAAAGACAAAGGGACCTGGGTTCAACTAAAGCGCCAGCCTGCTCCACCCAGAGAATCACACTTTGTGAGAAACAATGGAAAGGAACTTGAACTACTGGAACCTATTCCCTATGAATTTATGGCATGATGGGTGTTAAAATAAATTAATCTATGGTCTATTAAAAAAAAGAATAAGAATGCCTCAGATGTGATGTCATTCCTTTCCCCATGTACCGTATCAGGAAACCTGCATAGTTCTGTCTCATTGATGCTGGTAACTATACTTGATTAAAGAGTTACCTGTCAAGTGTCTCCTTTGCCAACTTTTAAGTCTCCCTTTGTAATTAACAAGCATCTTATGGGGGGATTTTTTGCAAATACTCCTTTTCTTATCCTACTTTCACTTATTAATTTTAGCATTTATTGATGATTCTTGCCAGTGGCCATTATACCTGTGCTGAAATACTCCTGAATAGTAGTTTTAGTGGACTTTTATAAATGAACGTCTGTACTTGTGAATAACATTGGCTCCATACAGGATAATGCCAAGAAAACAGAGTCTTAACCTTACTGAGTGTGTTGTTTCCAGTATAGATTTAAATTGTGGTTGTGACAGAAGTAAAACAGGATGTTGATGTACCATAACAAATGCCATTGTCTAATATTATTCTGCTGTCTTTGTTTTTAAAGTCTACTGTTAACAGACTTGGACGATGGATTGACTTTGACAATGACTACAAAACTCTCTACCCACAGTTCATGGAATCTGTCTGGTAGGTTTATTTAAAGTCATAGATGTGATGAGTATTCTGTAACATCGATCAGTGGGAAGTGGACTACCGTGAATTGGATTGTTTTCAGGTCCATACTTATTGATCTGAAATCTTGGGAAACGAGTATGTTTTGAAAATGTTGGAGAAACATTAACAGAGTAAGCATGTATTCTGTAGCACATGGTCTCCATATGCAGATTGAACAGCATTCTGTCATCAAATACATTATTATTTATCACCCATACAGATCGCCTGATGTCGGATGTCAGGTTTTTGCCAGTTTAGTTTATTACCTAAGTTAGGAAAAACTAGTTTTAAGGGGCCAGCAGATCGCATGGAGGTTAGGGGGCTGGATCGCACTGTGTGGTTAAAGTCCTGGACCCAGTGGTGTGAAAACCACTGGGCAATTGGGCATGCATGCCCAAAAGAATCTCAAGAGGAGAATGTAGAACATATTGCCACATGACCATCCCCCTCGGGAAGTGATTTTTTTTTTTTTAGAATTATTTTATTTAACTTTATTATTATTATCATTATTATTTTCCAGTTTGATCAGAGAGAGACAGAGATAGAGATCGCATGGAGGTTAGGGGGCTGGATCGCACTGTGTGGTTAAAGTCCTGGACCCAGTGGTGTGAAAACCACTGGGCAATTGGGCATGCATGCCCAAAAGAATCTCAAGAGGAGAATGTAGAACATATTGCCACATGACCATCCCCCTCGGGAAGTGATTTTTTTTTTTTTTAGAATTATTTTATTTAACTTTATTATTATTATCATTATTATTTTCCAGTTTGATCAGAGAGAGACAGAGATAGAGAGGAAGTGAGAAAGCAAGCCACCAGGTCCGAGACTTGAACCATGGTTGGCCATGTGGGAGTCCAGCGCCTATAATCACTGTGCCACTTGCCAGCCCCGGGAAGTGATTTCTTACTCCTCCCATCCAGTATCTCTGGCAAACACATGCTTTCTGTAACAAAAATTTTAAGAGTTTTCAGAAATTGATTGATTTGTCTGAGAAATTGTGTGCTTGAATTTAATGCTGAAAAATTGTTGTACAGTCAAGTAACTGTTCTATAACAGTTTCAAAGGAAATTTCTTTTTATTTTTTTTAAACTATATCATTAGCGATAGTAATGCTAACCTTGACAGGAGGTTTAATGTGGGTCTCCCACAATAGTTTGAGAATTATTACTGGGCAAACAGGCATAATCATGGTTACAAAATACCTTAGGTCCATAAACTCAGCCTTGAGGAAAGTCCTACTTTTATTAAATTAGATACAAAATCAGCCATGAGTTGCAAAGGTCCTTTGTAAGATCTGCTTGCCTTGCCTTGCTTGAAGGCTTCTCTGACTGCTTCCTTACTCAGATCTCTGTTAGCCCGGATCCGTTGCTCTTGTTAAGCATATGTCCTTTGCCTTCGATGAGCCAGATATCTTGGTACATTGTTCAGACCCAGTGGTCACCTTCCTGGACCTGTGTGCCCGAGGGTAAGAAGTAGTTAGATTCATTGGTGTGCCAGAGACATTAGACAGAGGCTTCCCATTCACAGAGCCACTGGAGTTTCCCTGATTCGGGCATCTAAAAACCAAGTTTCATGTTAAACTTCTGGAAAAGAAGGCCCTACTCATGCTCTAGACCAGAGCTATTAAATGTGCTCAGTGCAAGAGGGAAACCGAATTTTTAGTTTTAATGAATTTAAATATTAAACTTTTAAAAGTTTAAATTAAAAGTCACAATGTGGCTATCGCCTGCCATGTTGAATAATACAGCTTTAATCCTGCTTAATTTACATAAAAGCTTGCTTTGGTTGGGCGGGACACAGTTTTTAAAGCCTGTTGGTATTGGAATGTTAGTTTTTCCTGAGGAACATGTTGGCATAAAAATAAGTCTCTCACAGACCAAGGGTGAATATAAAGACGAGACAGAGATACCTTTAGTAATGGTGATAACTGGGCCAGCCGGCCATGTGGTGAAGGCAGCTGGATCCTACCTAACTAACTGCACAGTTTGAGGCCCAGACCTAGCAGCTTAAAAAACATTCCAGGCATGTGCAAAATCTCAAGAGGACAATACAAGACAAGGGATTGCAGCACAGCCATACTCTAAGGGCGTTGGGGAGTTAGGGAGGGCTTTTTCACTCCCTTCCACATTCTTCAGTGAGTGCCTGTACTCTGTAGTAAATTTTTTATTTTTTAAAAAAAGGTGATACTTTAGAATGAGTTGTCTTTTTAAATATACAAAAATCTCCACATGAATTTTCTCATCTGGCCAAGAGTCCTGTGGATTGGATTAGCACCCTGTTTGAGGCAAAGGCAAGTGACTATAACTTCCTGAGAAATCACAGCTAATTCAGTGACCTTATGTCAATCTGATATTCTTCCTCTAGTCTTTACAGCAAAGAATATATTAATAAAGATTGAGTTTAGGAGCTAGCAGATGGCATCATGGTTATGTAGTTGGACTCCCATGTAGTCAACTGTGGTTTGAATCCTGGACCTGGTTGCTTAAAACTCACGCTGAATGCATACATGTGTGTGCCTAAAATATCAAGAGAAGAATGGAGGAGAAAGGATTGTGGCGTGGCCATTCCCCCCAGTGGGTGATTTCTCACTTTCTGTCTCTCCAGCAAGCACACCTGCACTATAGCAAAAATCTCTCTCAAAAAAAGAAAAAAAAGAAAGATTGAGTTTAAAGTTGGGAAATTTACTTTAAAATACCACTTTTTAAGCTTTATCTAAAGCCATAGGAATGTCACGTAAAAACAGACATTTTTGTTTGGTTGCACACAAACATGTTCTCAGCGTGTTATTTAAAACTCTGGGTCCAGGACTTGAACTGCACAATTTACCATATAGGATCCAGCTACCTTAACCTCCATACTACTTACTGACCAAAAAGATGTACATTTAAAAAATAAAAATGTCAGGACCAGCAGGTGGCATGGTGGTTGGGGCACTGAATTCCTATATGGTTGACTGTAGCTTACTTTCTCACTTTCTCACTTTCTCTTTCTCTGGTGAGCACACCTGCCTTATAGCAAATTAAAAATAAAAATAAATAAGATTAAATCATTCTTTACAAAAAAATTAAAATGTCATTTTAAGAAATGGGAGAAAGTTTCATTCATTTGTCATGCTAACCACATAGGAACTAGAATACAAAGATGAACTAAATAAAGGCATGCATAATTAAATGTGTTTCTTACCAGTGCACTCTCTTATCCAGTTAGTAGATAGAAGTAGAAACCGTGGGAGAACTTGGATGACTGTTACTGTTGATATTTACAGTGTCTTGGTGCATACACTTAGCTTAATGCAACATGTTTAAGTGTTGAAGGAAAGTTTTTGTTTTGTTTTGTTTTCTCTGAGTCAGGGGGAAAGAAAAGGAGAGGAAAAAAGATACATGTTTTCAAGGGTCTGTCTTGCTGTTTCTGCAAGGGTCTTGGTTCTTTTCAGATTTTTGCCAGTAGGATGTCTCAACAAAGAGACATGTAGAGACAGAGAAAGGGAAAGTGAGAAACCACTCCCCACCCTGAGTGGATGGCCACACCACAATCCCTTCTCCATTCTCTCTTGGGATTTTGGGCATGCATGCACACGTGCCTGGTGTATCTTTCAAGCCACTAGGTCAAGGACCCAGACCGCAGAGTCAGTCTTGTGGGATATAGTTAACCACCATGCCACTTGCTGGCCCACAAGTTCTTTTCCTTTTTTTTTTTTTTTTAAATGTTTTACCATAGGGTGCATGTACTAGCCAGAAAGAGACAGTGAAAAGGAAAGTGAGAAATTCCCTCACCCGACCAGGGAAGATGGCTGTGCTGTAATCCCTTTCTCTTCTGGGATTTTGGTCATACAAGCATACGCACCTAGCATGATTTTCAAGCTACCAAGTCCAGGACTCAAACCATGGTCAACCACCTGGGAGTTCAGTGCCATAATCACTAGGCCCGCTGGCCCCCAGTTGCTTTTCTAAATTACTTTTCTTATTAGCATTATTCAGCCACCTCTGAATATGTCCATATGTCTACCTAGTGTCCAGTTATACTGATCTGTCATAACTTACCAGCCAGTGTCTAACTGAGAGACAGTGTGTTTTCATTTCTTTGGCAAACAAATTCTAAACAGAAAATGGCTTAAATGTTTGCATTTGAAGAGATAGGATTGTGGTAATGAAATTGAAAACTCCATTTCTTGCCAGGTGGGTCTTCAAACAACTCTATGATAAAGGCCTTGTTTATAGAGGCGTGAAAGTCATGCCCTTCTCAACCTCATGCAACACTCCACTGTCCAACTTCGAATCACACCAGAATTACAAGGTATGAGAGATGCTGAGGCATTATTCAGCATTGAGTTATGTGCACAGAAGTTAAGTAGTTGTGTGTCATAGTTAAGTGTTCCCAGGTAATCCTAGCGTGGAATGTTAGTCTGGGGAGTCTGTTTCTTTCTGAGTGCAATAATATTGCCAGTCACAGGCCAGCCTATGGCGTGGTGGTTAAAGTAGCTAGATCCCACATGGCCGACTATGTAGTTTGAATCCTAGGCCCAGCAACTCGGAAAACATACCAGGCACGTGTGTATGTGTGTGTGTGTGCGTGCGCACATGTATGCATGCCCAAAGTCCTCAGAAGAGAATGGCATGGATATTCCCATGGTTTAATTGAACATTTTCTGTATTTTTTCTATTTTATATAAATTACTACTTTGCCCTTCTGTATATATGTCATTAAGAGATGTCAGTGTTTATTTCTGACTTTTTTTTGGAGAGTGGGGTAAAATTTATATACCATTAAATGCACAAATCTTAAATATACCATTTGATGTGTTCTAATAAGTGCATCTGTGTTTTACAAATGTGTCAGATATTGCAAATAATAGTTGATTAGTTTTGCCTGATACTGTACTTTGTGTACATGGGAAAATCCAGTATGTATCTTTTCATATCTGCTTTCTCTTGCCCAACTTTGTATTTATGAGTCTTCTGTGTTATGTATAGTTGTAGATACTTTGTTTTATACTAGAATGTATTGTTTATTTACAGTACCTTTCTCATTTTAGTTTCCTTTCTTATATCCTAAAAAGTAACATCTGAGGGACCAGCAAATGGTACATTGCTGGACTCCCACATAGTTGACCGTGGTTTGAGTCCTGGGCTGGGCAAGTGTGCGTACGTGCTCAAAAATCCTGAGAGGAAAATGGAGGAGAGGGGATTGCGGGCGTGGCCGCCCTACGCAGGGGGGTGATTTCTTGTTTTCGACCTCTCTGTCTCCCTCTGTCTTTCCAGCAAGTGCACATGACCTATAGCAAAAATCTCTCTTTAAAAAAATAAAAAAGGTAACGTTTGTGCTAAATTTAGTATTTTTACCATGTATGTTTCTTTATGTTCACTATCTATGTAAGTATCCATGGGCAGTGTATGGCATTATTCTGCATGCTTTTTTGTTTGTTTGTTTTAAGAATTATTCATTTAATTTTATTTATTATTATTAATATTTAATTTGAACACAAAGAGAGAGAGATAACATGAGAAAGTGAAAAAGCAAGTCACCAGCTCTGGAACTTGAAGCATGGTCAGCCATGTGGGAGCCCCATGAGGAATCACTATGCCACTTGCCAGCCCCTCTGCGTGCTTTTAAATATAACTGTGCTTCCTCTGCCTTCCCTTTTATGTACCTTCCCTTTTATTTTTTAATTTATCTTAATTTAAAGATGCTTTATATTTTGTAGGTACCTTGAGTTTATGTTTACCTGCTGTGCAGAATTTTATAAAACAATTGATTTCTTTTATAATAGACAGTAGAGTTGTTTTAAAGAACATTGCCGTTTTCTTCTAAAATGGTAACAGTGCTGTGAACATTTCATAATATGAATCCTTGTGACATGTGCTGGAATTTCACTTGGGCAACTATATTTTTACTTATTAGACTGCTGTAATATTGAGCTCCTAGAACTTTCAGACTTTGTGCTCTTCTAGAAATAAGTAAACATATTCTTATTGAGAAATGGTCAAGCAGTATGTATAGTGAATTGAATTGGAGGAGAAAGCTCTTCCAAGGGAAATGTGATTATCAGCTTGAGGTATATAAAAACATATTTATTATTATTATTTTTTTTTGGAGAGGTTTTCACTATAGGGCGCGTGCGCTCGCCAGACAGACAGAGAGAGACATAGAGACAGAAAGTGAGAAATCTCCCCCCAGGGGGATGGTCGTGCTACAATCCCTTCTCCTCCATTCTCCTCTCAGGATCTTAGGCACACACGCACACGCGCCCAGCATGAGTTCTAAGCCACCAGGTCCGGGACGCGAACCACGGTCAACTACGTGGGAGTCCAGTGACATAGCCATTACGCTAACTGCTGGTTCCCAAAACATACTTATTTTTGATGTTACTGAATTTTTAGGAGTTCAGTGATTTGAATGTGAGGACATATTTGTTGTTGGGAATTTGGAAAACAAGAAAAATATTATCAATATACAAAGGCAGTCACTGATACTGTTTTACATAGGTTTTCCTATTTTAATTTTATGTTATGTTTATTATACTCATTGCACTGTATGTACTGAAATTAAGTATTTTTTTTTTTGGAGAGTTTTTTTTGCTATAGGGCGTGTGCGCTCGCCAGACAGACAGAGAGAGACAGAAAGCGAGAAATCACCCCCAGAGGGGATGGCCACGCTGCAATCCATTCTCCTCTCGGGATCTTGGGCACGCACGCACACGCGCCCGGCGTGAGTTTTAAGCCACCATGTCTGGGATGCAAACCGCGGTCGACTACATGGGAGTCCAGCGACATAGCCAATATGCTAACTGCTGGTCCCGAAATTAAGTATTTTTTACTCTTCCTATTTATTGTCTGGTTTAAGTAAGACAGCTTTTTTTTTTTTTTTTTTTTAAGAATTATTTAACTTTATTATTACTATTTTCCAGTTTGATCAGAGAGAGTGAGAAAGAGAGCCACCAGGTCGAGGACTCAAACTGCTATTGTCTGGTGCCTTTAACCACCACACCACCTACTGGCCCCAAGGCGGCATTTTTTTAACCCCTCCATTTATTTATTAGCACTTTGTCCATGGTTTGCATTGATCATTGTGGCTTGGTCCAAGTACAATATTCATTTAAAGAACACAGCTGTGTGAGCTTTCACCGGTGAACACATCTGTGAATCCAGCGTGGAAAAGAACCTCACCAGCTCCTGTCCTTACTTGTAGTACACTGGTTCTTTGCCCACTGTCTATAAACAAACCCTGCAGCATAGTGGTTTGCATCCAGCTTCTCTCGCTCAGCACTGTCTGCAGTAGTTGCCCACATAGTATGTACTTGGACATCATCATTATAATGACTCTCTAGTCTTCATCCACTATAACATTGGTGGCCATTTAAGTAATTGCTGATTTTTGGCTTTACAAATAGTGCTACTGTGAACATTCTAGAACTTTTCTTTTGATAAACAAATGTACACATTTCTGTTATGTAAGAAGTAGTGGATCATTTAGTCATAAGGCATATTATTAATTCTTCTAGTACTAGAGTTGGCAGACTTTCTGAATAATATACATTTTTTGACTTTTTGGGCCTAGAAGGTCTCTGCCATGCTACTCAAATCTTTCTAAACCTGTATGAAAGCAGGTGATAAGCCATATTTCCCCCATGGACCACAGTTTGCTGATCCCTCTTCTAAGACGTATTGATGAACAGTTTTCCAAAGTGTTTATACTGATTTAGCCTCCCATCAGACTGTTCTGATTCCTCTGCACCCTTATTTGCACATGGCACATGGTATCTCCTATCACTTTTTTGTTACACCTTTTTTTTTTTTTTTGGAGAGGTTTTCGCTATAGGGCGCGTGCGCTTGCCAGACAGACAGAGACAGAGAGACAGAAAGTGAGAAATCACCCCCCAGGGGGGATGGTCATGCCTCATTCCCTTCTCCTCCATTCTCCTCTCGGGATCTGGGGCACGCGCCCGGGGTGAGTTTTAAGCTACTGGGTCCAGGACGCGAACCGCATTCGGCTACATGGGAGTCCAGCGACATAGCCATTACGCTAACTGCTGGTTCCCTGTTATACCTTTTTGATGTGTTATATGTACTGATTGCAGCTTAAGTTTTCTTGAAAGTTTTTATTTGAAAAATGTTAATACTTTTTTTGAGAGATTTTTGCTATAGGGCGTGTGCGCTCTCCAGAAAGACAGAGAGACATAGACAGAAAGTGAGAAATCCCCCCCCCCCAGGGGGGGTGGCCATGCCGCACAATCCCTTCTCGTCCATTCTCCTCTCGGATCTTGGGCATGTACGCACACGCGCCCAGCATGAGTTTAAGCCACCAGGTCTGGGACTCGAACCACAGTTGGCTACATGGGAGTCCAGCGACATAGCCAATATGCTAACTGCTGGTCTTGAAAAATTTTAATTCTTAGTTTTGACATAATTTCAAACTTCCAGAAAAGTTGAAAAAAATTCTGTATACCTTTCAGCTGGATTCCCTGCTTATTAATCTTTTACATTGGTTTTATCCTTTTCTCTCCTTTATGAGAGCGAGACACAGTTCTTTTTATTTTTTTTAATTTGCTAGAGGGCATGTGTGCTTACCAGAAGTAGACAGACAGAGGGAAAGTGAGAAAATACCTCCTACGAGAGATCATACCACACTCCCTTCTCAAGCTTTCCCTCCTTTTGCGATTCTGGGCATGTTCACATACTTGCCTGCCATGTTTTTCAAGCGTCCAGGTCCAGAACTCAACAGTCAGAAATGTGGGATGCAGCCACCGCATCTATCACCCTACTGCTGGCCCTGCAGCAACCATTGGGAGTGAGTTACAGACATGATGTGCCCTTTTCTCTAGATGTTACCTAAGTATCTCCTAAACTTAGTAACTTTCTTTCAAATAAGTTGATACAATATTATCTAATTTGTAGATCTTAGTCACTCTCAATAATGTCCTTTATGCAGAGATAAATCCTAGATGTGCTTCATTCAACTACTATGTCTCCAGCACTCTTCAAACAGTTCTTCAGTCTGTTTCATGATTCTCACACAGCTGAGTCCAGGCTAATGTTTGTAGTCTTTCATTTTAGATTTGTGTGTTTTATATGTAAATATAAGAAATCACTCCCTAGGGGGAATGGCCATGCCACAATCCCTTCTCCTCCACTCTCCTCCTGGGATTTTGTGGCATGTAAGCACAGGTTTCAAGTCATCAAGTCCACGACTCAAACCACAGTTAGCCATGTGGGAGTCCAGTGACAAAACCACTACACCGTCTGCTGGTCTTATTGATTCATTACTTTTAAAAGTATGTCTTAACATGTTTTATATTTGTGACTACTAAGGTGATTGCTAAGACATCGTGTATTTGAGGGTTTTTTTTTTTTTTTATTGTCTTGGGTTTGTTTCGTTTTTAAGTCAGAATTTCATCATGTGGGCTTCCTTCTTCAGGCTCCCCAGGTCACTGAGATTTACAGGTGCATACTACCACACCTGACCTTTAGATTGGACTGGAACTTGATCTTGGGCCTTCCAGGGGTCACACCGTGTGCTACTTAAGTAGAACATATCACTACGACTAGGCGTGTATTTTCTTATAAATGTAAAAACGGTTTTCCGTTAAGAATTACTGAAAATACTGAAAATTTATATATTGTATTCCTCTTTAGTATCACTTTCTTTTTCTTCCATGTTTTCTATTATGGATTTGTATAATAAAACTTGATGTTAATTTATTTCAGGATGTTCAAGATCCTTCAGTATTTGTCATTTTCCCTTTGGAGGAGGATGAAAATATATCTTTAGTTGCTTGGACAACCACTCCCTGGACTCTACCTAGTAACCTTGCTCTCTGTGTTAATCCAGATATGCAATATGTGAAGATTAAAGGTGAGCATGAGCCTGGGTACTTGCAGTTAGCAGGGATAAGATCATTTACATTTTGGAAAAACATGAAAGGTCACTTTAAAAAAATTGTTTTTTGAGTAGTAATACAGTTCTTTGAAAAGAATATGGAGACCAGCAGTTAGTGCAATGGCTATGTCGCTGGACTCCCACTTAGTTGACCACAATTCAAGTCCCAGACCCGGAGACTTAAACTCATGCCAGGCGCATGTGGGTGCGTGCACAAGATCCCAAGAGGAGATTAGAGGAGAAGGGATTGCAGCATGGCCATCCCCCTGGTGGGGGGGTGATTTCTCGCTTTCTGTCTCTCTGTCTCTCTCTGTCTTTCTGGTGAGCAAAACTTGATGTTAATTTATTTCAGGATGTTCAAGATCCTTCAGTATTTGTCATTTTCCCTTTGGAGGAGGATGAAAATATATCTTTAGTTGCTTGGACAACCACTCCCTGGACTCTACCTAGTAACCTTGCTCTCTGTGTTAATCCAGATATGCAATATGTGAAGATTAAAGGTGAGCATGAGCCTGGGTACTTGCAGTTAGCAGGGATAAGATCATTTACATTTTGGAAAAACATGAAAGGTCACTTTAAAAAAATTGTTTTTTGAGTAGTAATACAGTTCTTTGAAAAGAATATGGAGACCAGCAGTTAGTGCAATGGCTATGTCGCTGGACTCCCACTTAGTTGACCACAATTCAAGTCCCAGACCCGGAGACTTAAACTCATGCCAGGCGCATGTGGGTGCGTGCACAAGATCCCAAGAGGAGATTAGAGGAGAAGGGATTGCAGCATGGCCATCCCCCTGGTGGGGGGGTGATTTCTCGCTTTCTGTCTCTCTGTCTCTCTCTGTCTTTCTGGTGAGCACACATGCCCTGTAGTAAAAATCTCTCCAAAGGGCAGGGGGGATTTGATGTAATTAGAAAATAACCTCCAAAAAGGTTTTTTTAAATTTCTGATTGAAAATACACAAAAAGTAAAGTAGTTAGAGGTGTATGATTAAAAAGTAGGAAGTAAAGTTTTATTATAATTTTCAGTTTTTAGTATGTTTTACACATTATATCCTTTTTGCAGAGGAGGAATCTGAGATTCAGCAATGTGATATCATGTGGTTATTAGGAATTGGTGCCAGAACTTGAAAATGTTGTATTTTTTCAGTACTCCCTGGTAGACAGTTACCATTGTCGCAGCGAGGCCCTTTTCCATAGAGAGTTATATGAAAAAACACATAATTCTCTGTGACCCAATATACCTTCTGGCTCAGTTTTACAGGAAGTAGTATAAGGCAAAGAAGAGAAAAATTCATTCCCAGAAAAAGAAAAAATATGTGAGGCAACTAAGACAAAGAACCAAACCTGTGGAAAATATGACATTCCTTCAAAAAGTCAAACAAAATTTCCACATGACTGGGCAGCTTCAATTCTGGGTATTTACCAAAGAATTGAGAGTGGGAATTGGAAGCTTAGGTTAATGCGTAGCAATATCTTTCAATATAGCCAAGAGATGGAAGCAACCCAAATGTCTCTCAGTGGGTAAATGGAAAACACACCATGGTATTGCGCATATTGGAATACTATTCTGCTTTGAAAAGGAAGGACATTCTGACATTGCACCATTTGGATGAGCCTTAATGTCATTATTTTAGATGAGAAGTAAGCTAGTCACAAAAGGGCAGATACTCTGATTTTATTCACATAAGGTATCTAGATTCTCTATCAGAATCAAAGTACATTGGCTAACAGGGGAGGCGGAGTTGTTACTTCATGAGTACAGAGTAAATTTGGAATAATGAAAAGGTTTTGGGTTTAGATCTTGGTAATGATTACACCACATTTAATACCACTTACAAATGTTTGACCCATTTATTTTTTTGAAACTGTGTTATTCTTTTTTTTTCCTAAAATTTTACTTATTCATTTATTTTTTTAAATTTGACCAGAGAGAGACACACACAGAAAGAGAGAGAGGGAAAGTGAGAAACCAAGCCACCAGGTCCGGGACTCAATCCATGGTCGGCCGTGTGGGAGTTTCCAGTGCCTTAACCTCCATGCCACCCGCTGGTCCCTGAAACTGTGTTATTCTTTTTTAAATAAATTTTTGCTGTAAGGTATGTGCACTCGCCAGAGACAGAGACTTGGAGACAGAAAGTGTGAAATCACCTAGTAGGGGTATGGCCGTGCTACAGTCCCTTCTCCTCCAGTCTCTTCTCTGGATTTTAGGCATGCACTCCCACACATCCAGCGTGTTTTAAGCTGCTGGGTCCAGGACTCAGACTGTAGTCTACTATGTGGGAGTCCAGCAACATAACCATTACACCATCTGCTGGTCCTTTGAAGGTGTATTAAAACAATTAACATTTCACAGTGTTTATTCTGGCAAATAAAGAATATTGAGAAAGGGGACCAACAGTTGGCACAATGGCTATGTCACAGGACTCCCATGTAGCCAACCATGGTTCGAGTCCCAGACCTGGTGGCTTAAACTCATGCTGGGCTCGTGTGCGTGCATGCCCAAGATCCTGAGAGGAGGATGGAAAAGAAGGGATTGCAGCGTGGCCATCGTCCTGGGGGGTGATTTCTCACTTTCTGTCTCCCTGTCTCTTTCTTGTGACCAAACGTGCCCTATAGCAAAAACCTATTCAAAAAAAAAAAAAAAGTAGAAGAATATTGAAAAGAATCAGGAAAGGATTGGGAGTCAGAAAAAAGGTGTGTCTCGGATGTCTGCAGCCAGGACAAGCGCCCTTTCATCTGCACAATTTCTGTGTGTCACTATGGTTGGTCATTCGCAATGATCCTGAGCATCTGCAGGGCCATCTGAGTGAGATTTCAAAGCATTCCCCTCTGCCTGCCTGTGACTCCTACACTTGGCACACCATGGATCTGAATTTTACCCTAAAGTGTGGTGTCACATGTACTGGAGTTATTGCGAGGTCAGAAGTGGGGAGTAGCAGCCTTACTGATAGCCATTTTTCAAGGTTTTTGTTTTTTTGTATTTTTTTTTTTCCAAGAAATTGTTAAGGCCTTAGCGTTGACCATAGTTTGTTTTCTTTTAGTGAACTAAGATTTGACTTGGACTCTAATAAATTCTTGAGTATATGATACCTGATAGGGAGGAGTTTAAATTGGCATAGGCTTCAGCATTTTATAGAACAGTTTGTCAGTATCAGATTTTAATGTTCCTACATTTATTTGCTCCAACTTTTCCATTGTTACAATGGTTTATTCCAGAAACATTTCCAGTCAAGGTACACAGATGTTTAAAGACATTCATTATCTTGGTGTTCATAGCAGTGAAAATCGGAAACATATTTAAATGTCTTTTAGTCAATTAAAAAAAAAATCTTGCTGTCTCTCTATAACTTAGAGTCCTGTAGAGCTATTTAGAAGAATGAGGAAAACTTGGATGTGATATTATACAGAAAGATGCTAATGGGTGAAAATAAGTTGTAAAACTATATATTACATCTTAATTGTTTAAAAAAATGCATAGACCTTACACCTCTGCTAATGTGTTTGTTAGTGTTTGCATAGAAAAGTGGTTGAATGAATAGACACTCATAGATTATCTGAGCAGGGATAGGGGAATTTTCTGTGGACTTTGGCTTTTTTGAACCGCTCATTTTCTTAATGTTAACTGATTTTCAAACATTTACATATATTACCTTTAAAAGGAGAAAACAAAGATAATTCATTTAAAATGGACGTAGGTGCCACTACTAGTAGCCACCAGCTACCCATCTGCACGTAACGTCCTTGTCCTTTCCACATCCGGGAAGCAGTGCTCCTCCATGTGTGCTCAGCCCACTGATGCAGAAGTACGTGTGCCCAACACATGTCCTCAGAGCCCAGAGTCTGATGTCACTGACGTCCACTTTTCCCTTGTTCTAATAGATGCTCTCAGAGGAAAAGTACTCATTTTAATGGAAGCCAGATTACCTGCCCTCTACAAGTTGGAGAGTGACTATGAGATCCTTGAAAGGTGAGTATTTGGGGGCCAACAGATGACATAGTAGTTACTTCGCTTGTTTCTCATGCAGCTGACTGCAATTCTAATGTGGACTCAGTGGTTTGAAACTCAAATGGGGCATGTACACGTGTGTGCCCAAAATCTCAGAGGAGAATAGAAGAGAAGGGATTGCGGCATGGCCATCCCCTTGCGGGGGGTGATTTCTCACTATCTCTTTCTCTTTGTCTCTCCAGCAAGCACACACGCTTTAAAGCAAAAACCTCAAAAGAAAAAAAGGTGCATATTCAGTTGTTGGTTTGTGTACCTTTATGTCTTTAGTTTTAAAAAGAGAAGCTTTATTATCCAAAAGCTATATGATTTAAGGTTAGTTTTAAGTATTGTTGCTGAGTACCTTTAAGTCAGGTGTTTCAGCATTAGTAACTAAGGAGGAAGCATAGTAGAGAGGGTGGTGATTTGATGGCTACAGCCTTATTTTTTTTAATAGCCAGAGAAATACAGGAAAAGAAGGAGAAAACACCTTGTACCTGGAGTTGATGCCACATCAATCTCTTTTCCATTTACCCATCTTGCCAGGAATTAGGGGCACATGCACCTGGGAGGATTTTTCAAGTTACCAGAACCGGGATTCAAAGCATGGTTGGCCATGTTGGCTCTAGCTCCCTACCCACTAGGCTTCAGGGCCAACCCCTCATTTCTTTGATTTTAATCCTATTGTGAGTTTGCCTTTCTCCTTTTTCTAGATTTCCAGGTACCTATCTGAAAGGCAAGAAATACAAGCCCTTGTTTGACTATTTTGTGAAGGTAAGCTAATGAGCACTACTGCAGAGTTTTCTGCAGGGTGTTTGGTCATTGGAGCCATGTCATGGGGGGCTTCACCTTGTCTCATTGTTAAGTTTGTATGAGTGTGCCTCAATCAGAGTCCACTTCAGTATTAACATTCTGTTTAGATTTGCCACCTTGTTTTAATAAATGAAAACATGAAGGGATGTTTTAAAAAATACTTTTCTCAAATTATGTAAGGAATCTCTCTATATTTGAACAGAATTGTATCTATGTTCTTTTATTGCCAATTAGTATGCATATCATCTGTGAAATTTATTGAGATTTTTGTTTTTGTTTTTTACATATTCAGGATAGTGCTGAGAATAAAGCATTGTTTGTGAAAGTAAACAGTTCATTCCAGGGAAGCTTTCGAGGTGGATGTTTTCCTTCAGATGCCACAATAGGGCCTATACTTGAGCACCTGCTTAAGATTCATGAAGATGTTTAACATGGTTTTCATTTCTGGCCACAGAGAATCCACTTTTTTTTAGCTCCTACTTAATAGCTGTCTTCATGCTTCCCTCCTGCTGTATGTTGCCTCGTCCCATCACTCCCAGAAAGCCTGTGGCTGTTCTCTGCTTTGGGTGGGTCCTGCCGAATTTCTAGCATGGCTTTTGACACACCTGCTTCTCTTCCACATCCCTCGTGTTTCTCTAAGCATATCCTGTGTTCAAACAGCCCCTTTCCTTTGGTTCCCTGCCATTCTCATTGGCTTTTCCTCTCATTTTAAAAATTCCTCACCTTCTGAGATCAGCCAGTTACATAATGGTTGCATTGCTGGGTTTCTGTGTAGGTGACCATGGTTCAAGTCCTGGAACCAGTGGTGTAAAACGCACCAGGTAGGTATGTGTGTGTACCCAAAATCCTGAGAGGAGAATGGAGAAGGGATTGTGGGATGACCATACCCCTGGGGGTGATTTCTCTCTTTCTCTCTGTCTCTCTGGCAAGCGCATGTGCCCCTATAGCAAAAATCTCTCTTAAAAACAAAAAAGGAAAAAATTACTCACCTTCCTCTCCTGTTAAATCTGCTGAATTCAACCCACATTTAAGCCTATACTCAGATGCCTCCTGAAATAGCATTTTCAAAAATGTCTCTGTGGTTTCTTCCTTTGAAGAATATCATTACTCTATTCCTCTTTTGTATATTTTGACATATTTTATTTTGTGGTATATTAGGTTTTTTGTTTTGTTTTGTTTTATAAGAGAATTTTTTTTGCCATAGGGCACTTGTACTCGCCAGAGAGACAGAGAGAACAAGCGAAAAATCATCCCCCTGGAGGATGGCCACTTCTCAGTCTCCTCTCCTTCTAGAATCTTAGGCATGCACACACACATACCTGGCATAAGATTTTTTTTTTTTTTTTGAGAGATTTTTGCTATAAGGCGCGTGCTCTCGCCAGACAGAGACAGACAGAGAGACAGAAAGTGAGAAATCACCCCCAGAGGGGATAGCCACACTGCAGTCCCTTCTCCTCCATTCTCCTCTTGGGATCTTGGGCACGCACGCACACACGCCCGGCATGAGTTTAACCCACCAGGTCCGGGACTCGAACCGCAGTCGACTACATGGGAGTCCAGCGACAGAGCCATTATGCTAACTGCTGGTCCCTGGATTTTTTTTTTTTGTTTCGTTTTCTAGAGAGATTTTTTGCTATAGGGCTCATGGGCTCATGTGCTTGCCAGAGAGACAGAGACAGAAAGCGAGAAATCACTACCCAGAATGGATGGCCATTCTGCAATCCCTTCTCCTCCATTCCCCTCTTGGCATGCACATGCACCCAGTGCGAGTTTTTTTGTTTGTTTTGTTTTGTTTTGTTTCGTTTTGAGAAATTATTGTTACAGGGCGCTTGTGCTTGCCAGAAAGACAGAGACAGAAAGCAAGAAATCACCCCCTGGGGAGATGGCCATGCTGCAGTCCTTTCTCCTCCATCTTCCTCTTGGGATCTTGGGCACACACGCACATGCGCCTGGTGTGAGTTTTAAGCCTCCAGGTCTGGTACTCGAACCACAGTCAACTACATGGGAGTCCAGTGACATAGCCATTACACCAGCTGCTGGTCCCTCCCAGCAGGTCCAGGACTTGAACCACAGTTGACTACATGGCAGTTCAATGACATGATCATTACGTTATCTGCTCGTCTTGTCTAGTGTGTTTTAAGCCACCAGGTCCAGAACTCAAACCATAATCGACCACATAGGAGTCCAGTGACATAATCATTATGCCATTATGCCATCTGCTGGTCCCTTGTGGTGTATTAGTTTTAAATTTGTCTAAATACCATTCCACTGGATTAGTGACTTCATTTTTCAGACCCACAGACCCTATTGAGAATCCGAAGACAGCTTCGTCCCCTCAGAAAAAACATATATTATCACAGTAGCTTGGCTAAGTCAGAGGTCTGTCTGGAAATTTAGGCAAAATGTCATCACATGCATTCTTTGTGCAAAGTTGCTGGGAGGAGCACAAAAATAAGCACCCAGATGCTTTCGTCAACTTCTCAGAGTTTTCTAAGAAGTGCTCAGAGGTGGAAGACCATGTCTGCTTAAGAGAAAGGGAAGTTTGAAGATATGGCAAAGGCAGACAAGGGCCGTTATGAAAGAGAAATGAAAACCTATATCTCTCCTAAAGGGGAGACAAAAAAGAAGTTCAAGGATCCCAATGCACCCAAGAGGCCTCCTTTGGCCTTTTTCTTGTGCTGTTCTGAATATTGCCCAAAAATCAAAGGAGAACATCCTGGCCTATTCATTGATGATGTTGCAAAGGAACTGGGAGAGATGTGGAATAGCACTGCTGCAGACGATCTACAGCCTTATGGAAAGAAGGCTGCTAAGCTGAAGGAAAAGTACGAAAAGGATATTGCTGCATACCGAGCTAAAGGAAAGCCTGATGCCACAATAAGGGGAGTTGTCAAGGCTGAAAGCAAGAAAAAGGAGGAGGAGGAGGACCACGAGGAAGATGAAGATGAGGAAGAGGAGGAAGATATAGAGGATGAAGATGAAGATAATGATGATGAATAAGTTGGTTCTAGCGCATTTGTTTTTCCTTATCTATAAAGCATTTAGCCCCCCTGTATACAACTCACTCCTATTAAAGAGAAAAATTGAAATATAAGGCTGTGTAAGATTTGTTTTTAAAATGTAGTGTCTTTTTTTGTATAGTTAACACACTACCGAATGTGTCTTTAGAGAGCCCTGTCCTGGTGGTATTTTCTTTTTTAAAAAATTTTATTCATTGTCATTATTTTATTTTAATTTTTTTGAAGTTGACCAGAGAGACACAGAGAGACAGACAAAAAGTGAGAAAGCAAGCTGCCAGGTCCAGGCAGAACTTGCACCGTAGTCAACCATGCAGGAGTCCAGCCACCTCAACCACCACGCACACCTGTCTGTCCCCTGGTGGTATTTTCAATGACCACTAACCTTGCCTGGTACAGTATGAGGGTTGTAAATTAGCATGGAAATTTATAGCAGGTTCTTGTTGATGCACAGCACAAATTAGTTATATGTGGGGATGGTAGTTTTTTTATCTTCATTTGTCTCTGATGCATCTTATATGAAATAATCATTGTTCCGTTAACTGAATACCACTCTGTAATTGCAAAAAAAAAAAGAAAGTTGCAGCTGTTTTGTTGACATTTTGAATGCTCCTAAGTAAATACAATTTTTTTTTATTATTAAAAAAAAAGAGAAATGATTTGAGTTAGGACAGACTTGCCTGATATCTACCTGAAATGCATGTGTTCTCAAACACCAAGTGAATAAATAACAGGTTAAACTTAAGCACTCTTTCTCCATGTTTAAATTATTGAAGATGAACCTAAGCACTTCTTAGCTTCACCTTCTAAAACATTTCAAGGTGATTTATGTTGCAACAGTTGGTTTCTTCTCACTTTCCATTTTAATTTCCATCTGAAGTAGAATGTTGTGATGCAGTTGAAAAATAGCATTGTATGTGGAGCCAGAAGCCCTTGTTTTGGGCCTGCTAGGTATGTGCTTTTGCCAAGCCATTTCATGTTTGTTCTCTTTTCTCATCTGCAAAATGCAAATAGAGCCAGAGTATTTTCAAAACATGGAAATACTGTTACCTTTTCCAGAGGATTATAGGAAAGAAAGATGAATGTCATTTGTGAGAGCACTTTTCACCAACGTAGAGACGTAGAACCATAAAGGTCTAGTTTGGTTTAAACAAAAGGAATGTGAAAAGAAATATGTAGATGAAGGTGGAAAACCTCAGTCTTCCAGTATTTGTATCTATTAACCTGATGTTATTACTGTTGCAGAGGAAACCATATTCAACACATTTTTTCTATGTCTTACAGTACGTGGAGAACCTGAAAATATTGGGTTATCAGAAAAGTCATGACTTATTTTTTCTGTTTTTCAAAGGTCATTATATACAGAACAAAGATCAATCAATACTATATTTCCCATTTTGTTCAATAACATTTTGCCATCTTTCAGTGAGCTTCATAATTCCTCATTCATAGAAGGACCTGTCTTTATGAAGAAAGAATGAACAAGGTGCTGATTTATTGCCTCGTATGAATTGAACGTTACACCCACAGAGAGTTTTTTTTTTTTTTTAAGAGGTTTTTATGGGGCCAGCAGGTGGCATGGTGGTTAAGGTGCTGGATACTCCCACATGGCTGACCATGGTTCAAATCCTGGACCTGGTAGCTTGCTTTCTCACTTTCTCTCTTTCTGTCTGTCTCTGTCAAATTAAAAATAAAATGAATGAATAAATGAGATTTAATAATTTTTTTAAAAAAAGAGGTTTTTGCTATAGGGCACATGTGCTTGCCAGACAGAGACAGACAGAGAGACAGAAAGTGAGAAATCACCCCCCAGGGGGGATGGCCACGCGGCAATCCCTTCTCTTCCATTCTCCTCTCGGAATCTTGGGCACGCATGCACACGCGCCTGGCGTGAGTTTTAAGCCACCAGGTCTGGGACGCGAATCGCGGTCGACTATATGGGAGTCCAGTGACATAGCCATTATGCTAACTGCTGGTCCCACCCACAGGGAGTTTTGAACAGAGTCAAACAGGTAGAGGTCTGACGGTGTAAGGTCAGGCGAGTGTGGTGGGTGTGACAGCACGTCATATCCAAGCTCCAGTCATTTTTGATGGGTGGTCAAACTTGAATGTGGTCTCCGGTTGTCCTGATGGAACACAACTCCTTTGTGGTTAATGAGCTCTGCTCATTGCTGGATGATGGAATTGTTCAAACTGTCCAGTTGCTGACAGTGCACATTTGAATGGATTGACTAGTTCCTTGGTAGGATCTTGAAAAGCACAACACCTGTAAAATCTCATCACACTGAGAGCATGACCTTCCTTTGATGAAATGTCTACTTTCAGTGTTTGAGGTGAATCATCACGTTGGGACCAAATGAACTTCTTTGACTTCATGAGGAACCCAAATATCAAGATTCCTTATGTATCCAGTTTCTTTGGGTGGTCGTGAATGCTTGAATGATGGATGGTCAGTGTTTTCTGCAATCTCGTGTCGTGTAACATGAGTTTGACTCGATCAGTGCCTCTATTTTGTCGTCATCAACCTTGGAGGGCCTCCCTGACCAAGTAGCGTGGTTGAGATCACAAACACCAGTGCAGAATTTCATGAGCTATTGTTGGTACTGAACGTTGTCACCGAAAATATACACAACTTTTCACAAGTGTGATGCTCATTCTTCCCTTTATGGAAGTAAAAGTAAAATATGGCAAAAATACAGTTCGATCTTCCATCTTCAGATAGTTATAAAATCTCCAAAACTCGACCAAATTGCTTAATTATTCTTTTTAGAATGGAGCTAGAACTGTCAACTGTCAAATGACATAGCAATAACATAGATTCAAATGACTCTAGTACTTCCAAAAATTAACTAGTGTCATCTGCTGGAAAAATGCATCATGACTTTTCTTACAACCCAATAAAAACTGTAACTCTTGACTCCCCTCCAGCCAGTTCCTTTCAAAATTTGCTTTCCGTGACTGAATAACTGGAGCTGGGTTGAAAGGAGAAGGCCAAGCAAAGCCTGTACAGTGACTGAGAATATACCACGAAGTAGATTACCTAGGGAGCACATTTTCTGTGACTCTGCTACACTTCCCAGCATGGGGGCGGGGAGGAGAGTGCTGGGAAGGCACTAATGAAAAGTACAGTTTCATGACATAAGAAATTAGAAATTCTTATCTGCAAGTCTCCAGATAATTTATTTATAAATGAAAGGCATTATTCATGGAAAAGATGTATTAAGTTAGCATTTTTCCCAGCCTAAGTTACTCTTATCTTTTCTATTTCAGAAAATAATTGTGCACGTTATAAGTTTTTCTCAGGATTTTAACAAAAACTGTTAACGAAGTTAATATGCTAGAATGCCATGTTCCATCTCTGATGCCTGCCAATCTTCTCTTCCAGCATAAAGAGAGTGGTGCTTTCACTGTACTGGTCGACAGCTACGTAAAGGAGGAGGAAGGCACGGGAGTCGTACACCAGGCTCCTTACTTTGGTGCTGTGAGTAACACAAATCTAAACATAAATGTGTTAATGAGAAGTCCGTGACAGCAGCACTTTTCCTGCAGTACTGAGTTGTATACCAGAGTATACATACTGCATACTTCTCCCACTCTCACTTAGGCAGTGAACTCAGCCCTGAGAATGCTTATTAAACTTTATCTGTAATTCTGCTACCCTGAACTGATTTTTTTTAAGAGTGAGTCAGATCCAGAGCATATGCTGGGGATTTCGATGTTTCTGAAAGGCCACAGTACCTGCTGTCTTTATTCATTCATCTATAAATTACACACGTCACTTAGCCATGTTTTACCCGCATCACTCACCTGTGGTTTATGTGCAGTGAACTTCAGCCTTTTGGGTCTGCAGTTCTGAGTTTCTGTAATGATTGCCTTGGCTATGGCTGGACTAAATGCTGCTTGGTCAAAGCAGAGAATCTGACTTCACCATTTAAAACTGTACTCTACTGTTAGCTTTACTTTTTGTTTTTATCTAGTAGCACATTGCTTTTTATGGAATCTGTGTATGAATATAAACCACATAGGCATTAAAAAAACATAGAGTAAACCAGCCCTCACCTTAGATGGTGGCATTGCCATTAATGGGAGTTTCCTTGGCAAGTCTCTCATTTGCCTGGACTTCCTTTTCCTCCTCTGAGACCAGGATGCTAATATATGCCCATCTGGGTAACTGAGGATTCAGGGGATCGTGGATAGCACAAAACCTGGTACTGCTAGAGCTGAAGGACTGCTATTGGGAAGCACCATGGAACACCTACAGGCTCTTCCGGGTCTGATTGTGTGAGCATGAGGGCATCGAGACATGACCGTACTGGGAGTTGGTGAAGATAGTCTTCTCTCCATGTGTCGTTGTACTCTTATTCTGGGAAATCTTCAGGTCTACTCAGAAGACAATGTTATAATAAACTCTATGTTCTTATCCTCCCCCGTCCATTCATTGTTAACATTTTGTGAACCCTGCTCTATCCATCTTGTTTTCTTTCACTTCCTGCATACCTGTTTTATCATGGCTGGAAAAGTTTGAAGTTTATCTTCAATATCATATATGCCTTCTGCAAATCATTTCCAGATGCATCTCCAACTGATAAGAACTTTAAATACAGCTACCATACCATTGTTATTTATTCCTGGTAACATTAGTAATTTCTTACTATCACGTAATACCTGGCTCATGTTCAGATTTGATAAAAGCATTCTGGATAATGCTACTTAAAAAGTTTTAGAAACTAGTTAAGTATTATAATAATTTTAGAGTTAACCGATATGATTAGTCTTCTGATACTAGATAATAAGATAACAAATTGAAAAAAAAAGATAATAAGTTGGTTTTGAATTGTAACTTCGGTTTTTCTTTTTAACTGGGTATTTTGAGGGGCTAGCCCATGGGCATGAGGGTTAAGGTGATGGGATCCCACATAGCTATGTGGTTCAAGTCCTAGAGCTGGTGGCTTGAGAAACACACTAGGCACATGTGTGTGCATGCCCAAAATCCCAAAAAAGGAGAAAGGAATGGAGGAGAGGGGATTGTGGTGTGACTATTCCTGATGGGAGTGCTTTCTCTCTCTCTCCCCCACCCCAAGCAAGTGTGTATTTTTCATTAAGTATCGTTATACCTCCAATATCTGTCCTGAATGCCCTGTAGGTCAATGTGACAGAGAATCAGTTCTTTAAACCACAGCCTTTAACCTAGTTGGTATCTGTCTTCCATGAGGCCTCTCACTGCCTCTGTCTTTGCAGTGAGTGGTGGGTTTCTGTGCACTTATGCACTATCATGTTTAACACCACCTTTGCTCTGGCTCCCTGGAGGAAAGCAGCTCTTCCCATATCCAAGTGAGTCAGGGCTTCTTTGTGCTACACAGTGGTTCTAATTGCTCTGTCTTGCCTGCTGCTGTAACAGAATACCTGAGACTGGGTGTTTATTTAATTTATGAAGAAAAGTTTTATTTTAGCTCACAGTTCTGGAGGCTGGGAAGGCCAGGATCAGCTTTTGGTGAGGGCTTTGTGCTGCCTCATCGTATGGCTGAGCAGCAGAGGGGAAGTGGGCATGTGCCAGAGGGCCAGAGTGCAACTGCCAGCCTCACTTCATAACCGCCTACTTTGCTGTGATCACTCCACTTCCCGAAGAACTCACGTAGTCCCACAAGGACCCACAGGACGGCATCAGCTTGTTCATGAGAGCACGTAAGCCCTCATGACCCACACACCTTCCATTAGGAGCCATCTCGCAACGTGGATAAATTGGCAACCAGATTTCAACACGAGTTTGGGTGGGGACAGTGCATTCCCAGGCCTCAGCGCTGTGGTTTGGGTTTTACTTGTCTGTATCCATGTCACCACAGAGACAGCCTCAGCATAGCAGAGGATGAATGGGTCCTAGTGATGGCAAGTCCACTTTTGGGCTTTCAGAGTCAAAGCAGACTAACCTAAGATGGTCTCTACAGAATGAGTTAGTGTAGCACAGATGAGGACTGCAGATGGGCCACACTGCGTGGTTTTGAACCCTCATGTTGCCCCATCACACTGAATACTTCTTTGTGCTTCATCTTTCTCATCTGTAAAGTGAGGACTATTGTTAGTTTGTGTGAGGGGACACTTAGGAACAATCTGGTACATCTGTCTGCCTTTCTCAAAGGATCTTTGTGAGAGTTGAGTGAGCTGCTGAGAGTACTGTCTCACACAGAGTGTTTGCCCTAATCTCTTAAACTCTTCAGACTGTGTTCTCAAAGCCTCAGGACGTTACCTGGGTAAGCTATGCCACCTGAGGCCTAGTTACTCACTTGTAAAATAAATACTTAGGTCTCAGTGTTGCTACCCTTCCGGGTTTTCCTTGACAGGATGCACACTGAAGTATCTTCCATCATGCTATCCTAAGTCGGTTATGTCTTAGACTAGCAGCGCCTCTGTTTTTCAGATGGGCATATATGTCACTGTTACAAGTCAAATCTGATGCCGTTTTAAGCATTCACTTGCATTGTGCATCTTTGCACTTAGAGGGTATGCTGCTGTGTGGGGTAATGGTGAGAACACTGGTCTAAATGGTCAAATCCTTGTCCAACTGTGACACTCTGCTCTAATGGGCCTCGAGCCACCTTCAGTTAAGAGGATGCATGCACATGTCAGGATGCTAAGAAAATGTTCTGGGCCTCTCGGTGTTATCCCCTTTGCCACACTTAGACTATTCTGTTCTGCCCTTGCTCCCTCTCATCTCTACCCTTTCCCAGGATGACTATCGGGTATGTATGGACTTCAACATTATTCAGAAAGACTCACTTCCCGTCTGCCCTGTGGATGCTTCCGGCTGCTTCACAGCAGAAGTGACACACTTCGTAGGACAGTATGTGAAGGTCTGTAATGTGTATAATAGAAGACGGTGCCAATCTTGTGATAAGGCTTTTGTAATCGTTTTTTCTTTTTTCCTCCAGTAACGAAATTAGTGCAACTTATAATTAATATCCTACATCATTTGTAATTGTATTTTAATTTATCTAGGAAGTTTTTATTTTGTTTCAGTACATAAAATCAGCAAAGATAGCCATTCTCAAATGTAGTCAGAGGTTCAAGTGTCTAGAGGAAGAAGTATGCTATAGTTCTAGGGTTAGGAATCAGAAAAGCTGAGCCGAGGGACCAGCAGATGGTGTAATGGTTATGTTACTGGACTCCCCACATGGCCAACTGCACTTCAAGTTCAGACCTGAAAACTTGAAACTCATGCCAGGCACATGTGCATGCATGCCCAAAATCCCAAGAGAGAAATGGGAGAGAAGGGATTGTGGCATGATCATCCCCCCCCCCCCCCGGGGGGGGGGTGATTTCTCACTTTCTGTCTCTTTCCAGCGAGTGCACATATTTTATAGCAAAAATCTCTCTTTAAACAAAAACAAAAATAAACACAAATGTTGAACTATGATAGGTATCTCATGGAGCAGCTTTGTGAGCTTGGGAGTGATCAGTTCTGATTGAAAACTTAACTACTTTGAGTATTATGGCATGTGCTTAAAGTGTGCTTGAAGTTATACAGTGGCTAAGAAAATGGACAGGGTAGTTTTAAATAATACATTTTTAGGGGCCAGCAGATAGTGTGGTGGTTAAGGTGCTGGACTCCCAGTGGCCACCTGTGTTTCAAGCTTCGGACTTGGCAGCTTGAGAATCATTCTGAGCATGTGTGTGTGCATGTCCAAAATCCAGAGAGGACAATGGAGAAGGGATTATGGTATGGCCATCCCCCTTGGGGGTGTTTTCTCATTTTTTCTCTCTGGCAAGCACATGCACCCTATGGCCAAAACCTAAATAATAATAATAGTAATAGTATTTCTGTTACTTGTGCCTTTTATTCATAACAAAATACACAATTTTAATGACAAGATCACATTGTTACTAAATGTTAAAGGACATTTTGATGACTGAATTTTAATTTTTAACAGGATGCTGACAAAAATATCATCAGGATGTTGAAGGAACAGGGTCGGCTTCTTGCTGCCAGCACTGTCACTCACAGCTACCCTTTTTGCTGGAGGTAAGAGACGGAGTCTGTGGTAGACAGAGCTCAGGTTTATGGGTAACTGACCATGTGAGGCTATCCATCACATTTGACATCCATTTTGTTGACATGCTTTAGAGTTACTGTGAGGAGGCTCCCTTCAAATTTCAGTGCTAGAAATTTTATGAGTTCATGAAGTTGTATCTTCCTGAGGTGTTGTATGAGAAAAAGAGACAAATGTTTTGTAAACGGGGGACATTTTTTTGGAATGAGAAATATCATTAAAATCTTGTAATGGAATTTATTGACAAATTTAATGACATCAGGTTTTAATATAAGATCATGCTATAAAGAGGTGGGTGAAAATATTCAGTGGTATTGTAGTCCTTCGCCACATTTGCTCTTCTGCGCTTAAATGGACATCGTTGCCTAGACGACCATCACTGCCAGAGCTATATATTTTTTTTCCTAGTCTGTTTTTTATAGCTTTTCTCTTTCTTGGTATTATGGAGGGAGATGACCAGTTCGAAGACTTAGACATTTTTGTCTATAATTAGAATGACTATTAGCAGAAGGCCAGGTAGGTAACAGTGACCTAGCGTCAGAGACTAAGTTCAGTCTTACCTGGTGCCCACATGTCTCAGTCTGACCAGCTGTGTCTGCCCATCTGCTCCCCAGGTCGGACACCCCTCTCATTTACAAAGCAGTGCCCAGCTGGTTCGTGCGAGTGGAGCACATGGTGGACCTGTTGCTTAAGAACAATGACCTGTGTTACTGGTGAGCACTGCCGTGTTTCTCCATTGCGTCCCTGGTCATGTAGGAAGATGGTTGACATTCCCCCCACAGTGTCATGACTTCAATAGCCATCTTTCATTTTGATTCTAATAACTATCTTCTATTCAGGAACACAAAATAAATAGTATTCTATAATAACATCTTATAAAATACATAAGGGACAATATTTTTTCTTTAAATCCGGTGAAAATGAGTAAATGTCATTTATGTGAGTTATAGGTTGACTTTGGGTAACATCTGGCTATGGTCATTTTCAAAGTACACATCATTTCGGATGTATTACTGCTCTTGGTGCTGGAGCAGGTGATGTCATCTGTGCTTGGCTTCTGGGTAAGCTACAAACACAGAAGCCTGTACTCTTTCCAGCTGGGACCTAATCTGTAGGTGATAGCCCAAGAGCAGTCATTTTAACCTTTGGGTGCAAATGAAATGAGGCTTAAATCTGTATTTCTAAGAACACTTTTCAGTGAGAGTTTTAGAGGGAACTACTTAATTCTCACAAGAACCCAACTAGACTGAAAAACTGCATTTGACTTTGGGATAATAGGGAGAATCTCAAGGTAGTAAAGGAAATAGTTATAAACTGTAGCTTTCTAATAGTCCGCAGTAAAGTGATACTGATTCTCAAAAAGCAATTTCCCCATGTTCATAGCTAGTATGCTCATGGGTTCCCTAATGTATAAGATGTTAGTAAGATAGCGTCGAGGGGTGTGGGCAGCTCTGTACAATACAGGGCAATAACTGCAGGACTGAGACGAGGAAGATGTTGGGGAGCCCGGGGAGGTCCTGACTCAACCTTGTGCTAGGGAAGGATTTCTGCAGAGCTGAACCTCAGGGGATAAGGAGCCATCTGCCAGTGAATGGTAGTAGGTGCACAGGGAGTGGGTAGGGTGGCAAAGGAGCCAGAGCTGCATGGCAGAGAGGGAATTGTGGGAGCAGCTGCACTCCAAGAACTTTCCTCATTGCTGGAGCTGAAGTGCAAGGCCAAGGACAACTAGAGTTAAGACCAGGGAGTGCCTGCATAGCAGCTGCCAGTTTTCCCATTTGGACTCTACACTAATGAGCTTCAGTAAAACTAATATTTGGAAGAGACCAGCAGTTGGCATAATGGCTGTGTCGCTGGATTCCCACGTAGTCGACCATGGTTCGTGTCCCGTAACCAGTGGCTTCAAACTCACGCTAGGCGCTTGTGCGTGCATGCCCAGGATCCTGAGAAGAGACTGGAAGAGAAGGGATTGCGGCGTGGCCATCCCCCCTGGAGGATGATTTCTTGCTTTCTGTCTCTCTGTCTCTCTCTGTCTGGCTGGCGAGTGCACGCACCCTATAGCAAAAAAACCTCTAAAAATGAATAAATAAATAAATAAAACTAGTATTTGGGGCCAGCAGATGGTGTGGTGGTTAAGGGTGCTAGACTCCCACATGGCCGACTGCAGTTCAAGTCCCGGACCTGGCAGCTTGCTTTCTCACTTTCCCTCCTTCTCTGTCCCTCCCTGGTCAAATTCAAATGAATAAATAAATAAAGTTAAATAAAAAGATAGTTCTTAAAAAAACAAACAAACAAACAAACTAGTACTCTTGGGTGGTAGAAAGACTGGAGCGAGTGGGAAGAAGCTGATTTAAGTCAGTGACAGCTAGAGATCTGCAGTCATCCTCTGGCTAGGGAAGGGGCCACTGTGGGACTTCCACTGTATCCAAGTCATCAGGGCAGCCTGGGCTAATAAGCATGTGCTGGTGCCATCCATGTAAGAGATATCCCTCCTCACCAGTGAGCTCAGCCCTCCCTGGTCCACAGAATTTCACACAGAGGCTAATAGTTTCACTGACACTGGTTTTCACGTGGCTAACTATCTGATCTGTTATTGCAGGGTCCCAGAGTTTGTGCGAGAAAAGCGGTTTGGAAATTGGCTGAAAGATGCACGGGACTGGGCAATTTCCAGGAACAGATACTGGGGCACCCCCATCCCCCTGTGGGTCAGTGATGACTTCGAGGAGGTGAGATGGTGTGGTATTTCCTCATGCTGATTTCTGCTAAAGTGCTTTGCTCAGGTGTCTGAATGTGGTGTGAAGAATATGATTTCCTTGTTTTTTGCTCCTTTCCTATTTTACCTGTTTTTTTTCTCTATTCCTTCCTAGAATCATGAAATAAAAGAAGAATCTGTTTTTAGGGTTCTTCTAATTTATTTGTACTTTACTTTTGCTTTAATTACATATAGTTTAGTGTAAGCAATTTCCCTTTGTGTAAAAGTGAAGACTACAGTTTGTATTTTTCTCACAGACCTTCAAATGTTAATTTTTTGTTGTTCTTAGAGTGTTCTGATCTCATTCCACTCCCTCCACTCCACACACACACACACACACACACACACACACACGGAATTAAGTTAAATTAACTTAAAATTTAGCTAACCATCCCACCCCCTAGAAAGACTGGCCTTTTCTCTGCAGGAGCCCTCCAGTTCCATCTCTAGGCTCCTGGCCAGCAAGGGAAACTGAGACAGGGACACCGCTGCCTCTGTCCCACTTCCAGGCTGCCAAGACCAGGACCCCACCCCCTAGAAAGACTGGCCCTTGCTCTGCAGGAGCCCTCCAGTTCCATCTCTAGGCCCTTGGTGAAATCATGTACTGCACTATTGCACGACACGCAACTTTTCCTTTATTCTCCTATATACTCTTTTCTTTCCTCTTACATTTTCCTCTCTTCCTCATCTGTCCTGCCAAAGGGATTAGACAGATCCAGAATCACAGTTCTGAAATTCCCTACTATTGTAAGGTTCCCTGGGATACTCCGCTGTAATGAACCACCTATGAACATGTAGATAGTACTCTTCAGATAGGTGAATAGAGTACACCTCTTGAGACCACATTGCTAAAAACAACAGAAGACAGACTTCTATTCACATCCAATTCACAGCAAAAGGGAAACATACTTGCTGAGGTATTCAAAAGTGAATACATCTTCCAGTGGCTAGAAGTTGAAGAAGAACCTCAGGTCTGAATAAGCCAGGAAATATGCCTCCATCAAAGGAACAGAGTAACTCTTCTCCATCTCTCCTAAAATCTGAGGATGTTACCAAAATGTCGGAAAAAGAATTTAGAACGTTCATGGTGAACAAATTCTGTGAGTTCGAACAGAAAAGAGACAATGAACTACAGGAGATTAGGAAGTCCTTCCATGCTCAGAAAGAAGAAATGGACACTCTGAGAAAGAATCAGATGGAGCTATTAGAGATGAAGTCTGTAGTACAGGAAATCAAAAACTCTTGAAAGTATTAAAATTGAAGATTGAATCGCTGATATAGAAGATAAAACCTCTGACCTAGAAAAATCCACCAATAAGATAGAGAAAATTTTTAAAAAATGGAATAATATACGAGAAGTACTAGATTCCATAAGATGCCCAAATATCAGAATAATTGGCCTCCCAAAAGGTGAAGAAACTGATAACGGCATGGAAAATCTATTCCATGAAATCCTGGAAGAAAATTTCCCAAGTCTAGAGAGGCATGCAAGCATCCAGACCCAAGAAATACAAAAGACCCCAAATAGACTCAACCCCAGAAGATCTTCTCCAAGGCACATCTTAGACAGACTATCCAAGACCACAGATAGACATGATACTAAAACTGGCAAGAGAGAAACAAGAAGTGACTTAGAAAGGTCATCCCATCAGGCTAACACCGGACCTCACTGGAAACAATGCAAGCAAGGAAAGAATGGGAAGATGTATTGAAAGTGTTAAGAGAAACAATTTCAACCAAGATTATTATATCCTGCAAGATTATCCTTTTTATGGGAAGAAAAGATTAAAGTCTTCTCAGACAAAACCTGAAAGACTTTGCCAAAACCAGACCAGCTCTTCAAGAAACCTGAAAAAAGTACTGTTCCAGAAAAATTACTTAACAGACAGAAACAAAGGAATAAAAGGCAGCTAAGACAATGGCCAACTTAAAGCTCAGACAGCTCCAGTAACATCAGTAATAACATTGAATGTGAATGTATTAAATTCTCCAATCGAGACACAGACTGGCAGAATGGATTAAAAAAAACAAACAAACAAACAGAAGCCCTCTATCTGTTGCCTACAGGAAACCCACCTCATGGATAAAGACATACATAGACTGAAAGTGAAGGATTGGAAAAAGGTTTTCCATGCAAATGGGAAACAAAAAAGAGCTGGAGTTGCAATACTAATTTCTGACAAAATAGGCTTTAAAACAAAAACTGTTTGAAGAGACAAAGAAGGGCACTCACTATATTGTAGTAAAAGGATCAATAGATCAAGAAGATACAACTCTTATAAATATCTATGTGCCTAACACAGGAGCACCCAAATATGTGAAGGAAAAATTGTTAGATCTAAACGGGGAGATAGACCGCAATACAATAATTATTGGAGACTACAACACTGCACTATCCCCTCTGGATGAATCATCTAGACAAAAAATAGATAAAGAGATAAAGGATCTAGACGATACCATCAATCAAATGGACTTACCAGACATCTATAGAATTTTCCATCCAAAAACCATGAGATATACTTTTTTCTCACCCCCACATGGAACCTTCTCAAAGATTGACCATATCATAGGGCACAAAGCAAGCCTCTACAGGTTCAGAGGCATAGAAACTATTTCCAACATCTTCTCTGACCATGATGGAATTATACTTCAAAGAAAGCCTCTACAGGTTCAGAGGCATAGAAACTATTTCCAACATCTTCTCTGACCATGATGGAATTATACTTGAGTTTAATTTCAAGAGAAATCCTCAAAAATACCCAAATACATGGAAACTAAATAACCTACTCCTGAATGACTCCACTACTACTGAAGAAATAAAAACTAAAACCAAAAGATTCATGGAAGCCAATGACAATGAGGACACGAGTTTCCATAATCTTTGGGACACTGCTAAAGCACTCATACGAGAGAAGTTCATAGCAATTAGTTCACATGAGAGGAAGACGGAAAGAAGGCAAATGGATCACCTAACATCATGCCTTAGAGAATTGGAAAAGCAACAGCAAAAAAATTTTAAAAAAACTCCAAGAGAAAGGAAGTAATAAAGATACAAACAGAAATAAATGAAATAGAAAATAAGTGAACTATACAGAAAATAAATGAAAGTAAAAGCTGGTTCTTTGAAAAGATAACAAAATTGATACACCATTTGCGAGACTTATTAAGAAAGAAAGGAAGCAGGTGAATCAAATCTGCAGTGAATCAGGCAATATAACAACAGACAAAGTAGAACTAGAAAACATCATTAGAGGGTACTATGAAGCAAGAAACAAGACAATCTGGATGAGATGGACGAACTCCTGGACACATATAATCTACCATGATGGAGCCAGGAGGATATAGAAAGTCTGAATAGGCCCATAACAAACCAGGAAATTGAATCAGTAATAAATAACATTCCAACAAAGAAAAGCCCTGGCCCTGATAGCTTCACCTCTGAATTCTATAAAACTTTCAAAGAAGCGTTAATCACCATTCTGCTCAAGTTATTTCTAAAGATCCAAAAGGGTGAATCTCTCCCTAATTCATTCTGTGAAGCCTCTATCACACTTATCCTTAAAACAGATAAGGACAGGACAAGGAAGGAAAACTACAGACCAATATCTCTGATGAATATAGATACAAAGATTTTCAACAAGATACTAGCAAATTATATCCAAGTACTTATAAAAAAGATTATACATCATGATCAGGTCGGCTTTATTCCAGGAATGCGAGGTTGGTTCAACATACACAAAACCATGAATGTAATACACCATATTAACAGGAATAAAGATAAGAACTATATGGACACATCGATTGTTTCAGAAAAAGCATTTGATAAATATGACATCCCTTCATGATCAAGACCCTCAGGAAAATCGGCATAGACTGGTCATTTCTCAACACAATAAAAGCTTTCTATAAAAAAGCCATAGCAAACATCATCCTAAATGGAGAAAAGCTGAAAGCTTGTCCACTAAAAACGGGTACAGGACAAGGATGCCCACTTTCTCCACTCCTTTTCAATACAGTACTGGAAATCCTTGCCAACGCAGTCAGAAAAGAGGAAAAAATAAAAGGCCTTTAATTAGGAAAAGAAGAGGTGAAAATCCCTATTCCCAGATGACATGATTGTATACATAGAAGACCCAATGGTTTCCATGAAAAAATTTCTGGAAGTAATGCATGAATACAGTAAAGTTGCAGGATACAAAATCCATATACAGAAATCTATAGCATTTCTGTATACAAACAACAGGCAGACTGAAATAGAACTGAAAAAAGTTACTTCATTTACCATAGTCACAAAAAGTATAAGATACTTAGGAATAAATATAACCAAAGAAGTTAAAGACCTCAACAAGGAAAACTATGACAAGCTAAAAAAAGAAATTCAAAATAACACAAAAAAGTGGAAGGACATCCCATGTTCCTGGATTGGAAGAATTAATATGATCAAAATGGCAATTCTACCCAAATTAATCTACATATTTAATGCAATGCTAATCAAAGTACCAGAAACATTCTTCATAGATCTAGAAAAGACAATCATAAAATTCGTCTGGAATCATAAAAGACCCCATATTGCCAAAGCAGTTCTATACAAGAAGAGTGGAGTGACCCAAGAATATACTGCAAAGCTGTGGTAATCAAAACAGCATGATACTGCCACAGAAACATTCATGTGGACCAATGGAACAGAATTGAGTCCCCAGAAATAGGGGGACTCAATTCTGAATTCCCAAACATATGAATTCCCAAATATGAATTCCCAAACTTGCAGTCAGCTGAGTTTCGACAGGGGGTACCAGTCAATCCAGTGGGAAAGGAAAACCTCTTGAGCAAATGGTCCTGGAAAAACTGGATTTTCACCTTCAGAAAGATGAATTTGAACCCCTAACTCTCACCTTTGACAAAAATCTAGTCAAGGTGGATCAGAGATTTAAATCTAAGACCTCAAACTATTAAACTGTTCTTTGAAAACATTAGGGAAACTCTGGGAGACATTGGAGTAGG
>NW_006198512.1:271068-276661 GCF_000334495.1 Tupaia belangeri chinensis | reverse complement strand
GACAAGGATGCCCACTTTCTCCACTCCTTTTCAATACAGTACTGGAAATCCTTGCCAACGCAGTCAGAAAAGAGGAAAAAATAAAAGGCCTTTAATTAGGAAAAGAAGAGGTGACAATCAGATGACATGATTGTATACATAGAAGACCCAATGGTTTCCATGAAAAAATTTCTGGAAGTAATGCATGAATACAGTAAAGTTGCAGGATACAAAATCCATATACAGAAATCTATAGCATTTCTGTATACAAACAACAGGCAGACTGAAATAGAACTGAAAAAAGTTACTTCATTTACCATAGTCACAAAAAGTATAAGATACTTAGGAATAAATATAACCAAAGAAGTTAAAGACCTCAACAAGGAAAACTATGACAAGCTAAAAAAAGAAATTCAAAATAACACAAAAAAGTGGAAGGACATCCCATGTTCCTGGATTGGAAGAATTAATATGATCAAAATGGCAATTCTACCCAAATTAATCTACATATTTAATGCAATGCTAATCAAAGTACCAGAAACATTCTTCATAGATCTAGAAAAGACAATCATAAAATTCGTCTGGAATCATAAAAGACCCCATATTGCCAAAGCAGTTCTATACAAGAAGAGTGGAGTGACCCAAGAATATACTGCAAAGCTGTGGTAATCAAAACAGCATGATACTGCCACAGAAACATTCATGTGGACCAATGGAACAGAATTGAGTCCCCAGAAATAGGGGGACTCAATTCTGAATTCCCAAACATATGAATTCCCAAATATGAATTCCCAAACTTGCAGTCAGCTGAGTTTCTACTATTAATAATAAAAGAGAGAATGACTGGATCTGCATTTTATAAGCAGTTGACACAAGACATTAAACTGGAAATTCAGGCTTGTAGAAGGAAAAATGAGAGTTTTCTGGAGAAAATGAGAATGACTATCTGCTTAGAATAAGCATTTTTAAAAAAATCTTTTTTTTTTTTTTTAATTCGCTATAGGGTGTGAGCACTCTCTGGGAAGAGGAGAGAGAAAGAGATAGGAGAGAGAGAAAAAAAAATAAGATGCTCAAAGCACAGTCTAATAATCCCCAAACTAGACAAGTGGGATTACATCAGACTAAGTAGTTTCTGCATGACAAAAACACAGTAATTAGTGTGAATCGACGCCCTCAGAATGGGAAAATATTTTTGTAAATTATGCATCAGATAAGGGACCGATAACCCAATACACAAGGAACTCAAGACAGTGTTTGGAAAAAAGATGATCAACCCTATTAAAAGATGGGAGAAGGAGTTGAAAAAAACACTCTCTAAAGATGACATACAAATAAATAGCCAAAAAGCATATGAAAAAATGCTCAACATCATCATAAGGGAAATGCAGATCAAAACAACAATGAGATACCACCTAACCCCAGTCAGAATGTCTAAGATTAAAAAAAAAAAAATGATAAGTTCTGGTGGTCGTGTGGTGAAAGGGGATCTCTTACACTGCTGGTGGGTATGTAAATTGGTCCAGCCACTGTGGAGAACAATTTAGAGATTCCTCAAAAATCTACAGATAGACCTGCCATATGATCCAGCAATCCTGCTCCTTGGTATCTACCCAAAGGACAGAAGAATTTTTCATCGAAAAAGTGCTTGCACATCGATGTTTATTGTGGCACTGTTCATGACTGCTAAGACATGGAACCAACACAAATGCCCCCGTACAGATGAACGAATTGAAAAACTGTGGCACATATACTCTATGGAATACTATTCGGCCATAAAAAACACGTCCCTGGCTTTTGAAAGAAAGTGGAAAAATTTGGAAGATTTAATGCTGAGTGAAGCAAGCCAGGCTATGAAGGAGAGACATTGTTTGCACTCTATGAATGAAAAAGATTGACTAAAGGATGTACAAACACAAGAGATGTGTGTGTGGAGGAGTGGGGCCTGGGGAAGGACATTTGGAGGAGGGATATGCAGACCAAGAATTGATGGGACAGGGAGGTGTGGTGTTATCTGTTGAAGATATTTTGATCATCTGGACTGGGGAGAAATGTTCACATATTGAAATGTTCACTTTGTAAGCTAAATAGTGTGATTTAATGCATAAAAATTTTTAAAAAAAATTTAACTAACCATCAAAGTAATGAAAAACGAAAACTTGAGGTCAAAATTTTTACCAAAGCTTTGCAGATATTTAACTTCTATAATCAAGTGAGTGTATATAAGTTTGTATGTACATATCTGTACAATGGGCCCTTCCAAAAGTTCATGGAAAGGGCAGATTATGGAAAAACTATGCATGAATTTCTTTCTTTTTTTTTTTTTTTTTAAGAGAGATTTTTGCTATAGGCCGCCTGTGCTTATCAGACAGAAAGCGAGAAATTACCATCCACCCACAAGTGGGATAGCCACACCATAATCCCCTTTCCTCCATTCTCCTCTCGGGATTCAGGGCATGCATGCACACATGCACTGCTTGACTTTCAAGCTATTGGTTCTGGGACTTGAACTGCAGTCAGCCATGTGGGAGTTCAGCTACCATTATACCTTCTGCTTGTCCCGGATTTCAATTTTTTTTAGTCACAATAAACTTGTAACATGTACACATGCCCTGGAGGTAGTGGGGGCTCTTCCAGCCGAGTGCTGTCACCGTGCTCCTCTTTCCCCAGTCCTCCAGCACCCCAGGACTTGGAGCACATGCACACCTTTCCCATGTGTGTTCAGGGCAACTTAGGGATATTTCCCTGAGACTACCCGCACTCCAGTTCCCTACCACCTGGGCTACCTGTCTGAGCCAAACTTGTACTTTGATTGTAATTCCATCTTTCTCTGAGCTTTTTGAGGCTCCCTCATTTGTGTGTATAAAATACATTCCCATGCTGGGGCTTTCTTTCTCTTCAGTGCTGCAGCAGCACCCTGGGGATTGGGAACTCATCTGCAAGGGCCTGAAAGTCAGCTGTGAAGTAGCTGAATCTTTTCTGCCCAGACTTTTCAGAACTGAGCAAGAGGGACAGAAAGAGGCCAGAGGCCTGCAGAAACCCCAGAGAACCCAGGCAGCTTCTGCTAGTGCAGCACTTGGCGGGTGTCCCCATACTCAACACCCTGACAGCCCATCCCAGCTCCTTACCTGAACACAAGCCTAACTATGGAAGAGAGACAGAGAAAGGGAAAATGAGAAATCACCTTCCAAGGGGATGGCCACACCGCAGTCCCTTCTCTTTAGTCCAATTATTTTGATCTGCCTATAATAAAAGATACCTTAGAGCAGTAGTCTGAGATGTGTCACTTAGGCTGGATATTTTGGGAGACATTTGCACATAGTGAACCTTCAGGAAAGAGATGGGTAATGAGCAGTGAAATCTGCAGACAGCTCTTCAGAGACTGAGAGGTGAGCTGTACTGGTGATAACTTTGTGTGTGTGTGAGTATGAAACCAAACAGAAACAACATAAATGACCTCAGTGTGGTCCCTTGGTCTCAAGGAGCACCTACTTTTTACCTTTGTTTTTGACAGGTAGTGTGCATTGGGTCAGTGGCAGAACTTGAAGAACTATCAGGAGCAAAGGTCACAGATCTCCACAGAGAGAGGTGAGTTCTGAAGGTGTGGCTCCCTTCAGCGCTGCTAAGTCCTTGTGTCTGTATGACACATAGCTACATATGGAAATCACACTTGGCTCCATTGCTATGAGAGATAGCCAGGAACAAAATATAGGTGATTTCTGTGTAACACTTCAGATTGAGGACTCGTGGTGCCCTCTGAAAGGCTTTGGATACACAGTAATTTTATCAGGTCAGTGTATTGCTGATGGACTTTTTTTTTTTTTTTAAGATTTTTGCCATAGGACATAGGCACTCAATGGAAGAGAGTCAGAGAAAGGGAAAATGAGAAATCACCTTCCAAGGGGATGGCCACACCACAGTCCCTTCTCCTTTATTCTTAGGATTTGGGGCATGCATGCACACACACACCCAACGTGTTTTCAACCTGAAGGGTCTGGGACTTGAACAGTGGAGTCAGCAATATGGGATTCAGTGCCTTAACTTCCATGCCAAGTAGCAATTTTTTTTTTTTTTTTTTTTTTTTTTAAATACTCTTTCTCGCCGGGGTCCTTTGAGAGGGTTTTGCTGTAGGGCGTGTGCACTCACCAGAAAGACAGAGAGAGACAGAGACAGAAAGCGAGAAATCACTCCCCGGGGGGATGACCACGCCGTAATCCCTTCTCCGTTTGCCTCTTGGGATCTTGGGCACACATGCGAACGTGCCTGGCGTGAGTTTAAGCCACTGGGCCCAGGACTCGAACTGCGTTCAACTGCATGGGAGTCCAGTGACATAGCCATTACGCCAACTGCTGGTCCCCTAAGAAGCAAGTTTGGTTATGCTTAAAATAATGGAAATGCTACTTTTCTATTTTTTAGCATTGATCACCTGACTATTCCTTCTCGCTGTGGGAAGGGGTCACTACGCCGTGTCTCTGAAGTGTTTGACTGCTGGTTCGAGAGTGGCAGCATGCCCTATGCACAGGTGCATTATCCATTCGAAAACAAGAGGGAGTTTGAGGATGCGTTTCCTGCAGCGTTCATTGCTGAAGGCATTGACCAGACCAGAGGATGGTATGTCCCTTGGTCTGTTACCGAGTTGTTATGTTGAGTTTATTTTACCAATCAGTGTTTCACTGAGTCCCTATTATTTATCTGCTGGTTGCTGGGGAGGTTGTGGTAGACAGGACAGCTGTGAACCTGCCCTCTGCCCCTTGCCACCAAACACATACACTGGAGCAATTAGGAGTCTCTCAGGATAGTAGAACTGTAGTTTCACAGTTTGAATTGCTTCACCGACATTTAGGCTACATCTGTGAATGATGTCAAAAGTTGAAGTGATACAGAGCACCTCTTAGGTGTCCTTAGCTAGTGTATGTCAAACTATTCACTCAGAGGTTTAATGAGCATTTATATACAGGACAGCTGGTTGGGTGTTAGAAATCTGGCATTTCATTGGAAGTGTGCTCATTGGAAGTATGCTCAGATGTTGAGACAAGTCTCATAAATTAACTTTCTAAGACACCTAGATCTTAAAAATATGCCAGCACCAACAGAGTGCTCCTGTTGGACCTAGCAGTTAATCCAACGTTTTCTTTTGAAATAGAGGAATTTACATGCGGGGTGGGGAACAGTTGGGTTCGTGAATTTGGGCACTGGTTTTATCTGGTGCCTCACTTAAAGCAACATCTTATCCTCTTGGGAAAGGGCGGTTAGTTACCTTCTCTTCATGGATGGTCTTTATTGGCCCAGTTCTGAGTATACTTTTCATAGTAATATTTCTGCAGGGGTGTGTTCAAGGAATTGGTGGTGTTTTCTGCATTTATAGCTTGTGATGGTTTACATTCAAGCCTTAATGTTCTGGAATGTCCAGTCCATTTACCTATAGGAATGTGACCAAGGAATAATTTCTGACTTTAAGGAGGGTGGATAGTTTGCCAGTGAGCTTGTTTTTTTCTTTTTTCTTTTTTTTTTTGGAGAGGTTTTTCGCTATAGGGCGCGTGTGTTTGCCAGAAAGACAGAGAGAGACAGAAAGCGAGAAATCACCCCCCCCCCCCAGGGGGGGGGCCACGTCGCAATC
>NW_006198512.1:221796-271006 GCF_000334495.1 Tupaia belangeri chinensis | reverse complement strand
AAAAAAAAAAGCGAAAAAGCGAAAACCCCCCCCCCCCCCCAGGGGGATGGCCACGTCGCAATCCCTTCTCCTCCATTCTCCTCTCAGGATCTTGGTCACACACGCACATGTGCCCTGCGTGAGTTTAAGCCACCAGGTCCGGGACTCGAACTGCGATCGACTACATGGGAGTCCAGCGACATAGCCATTACGCTAACTGCTGGTCCTGTGAGCTTGTTCTTTTGAGGAGTTACAGCGTTATCAGCTGCCAAGTTGATAACTATCCTTGTAATGGATCTATCCTTGCTGGCTCTTCCACTTTATTAAGTCTGGGCTGTGTTTCCTGGGTACTAGGGTCCTTCGGACCCTCGTTGGGAACTGGAAGACCTTTCTAGACTGGTAGCCATGTTACACATGGCGTCTGATGGTCTCCTTGTCAGTCAGGTCCTTTGATATGTTGGAGTGCAGGAGCAGGTTAAGGTGGCGCAAGAGCTTTCCCACTGGACATAACAGGGCTAGGATAGAGTTCTCACAGGGAACAGGCTAGCTACAACATAAATGAGAGTCAGACACCTGACAGGATCAAACATGTCTGTTTCTGTAGACTGCCTTCAGACTTTAGACAAGATGCCTTTTACATCTTTTTTCATCAGGTTGTTCCATATGCTTTTGTACTGAATGCAACACCTGTCTTATTTTCAGCCAGGCGTTTCTGGGTGGTCCTGGAGGCTGTCCAGTGTTGCCTTGTGACCATTACATCGGCTCCCAAGAGAAAGGCATGGTCCTCAATTACTGGAGGTTCTGTAACAGAGGGAGGGTCAGGATATCACTCCAGACCTTTATTTGCTTTTAATAAAGCAAAGTGTTGTTGTTTTTGTTTCAAATCGAGGCTCTGATTTGGTTGCTCTGTGGTTGAACCTGTAGCTGAGATATTTTTAACACTCCCCAAAGGATTCTAATCTGTAACCTGGACTGAAATAATTGCTTTCAGAATTACCAAGGAATAGAACTTATGAAAAATAGACACTCAGTAAGTAAGTGCCATTCCCCTGTGCTTGGCATCCCCCTGTGTTTATAGTACTTCTGGTTTTCCAGGTTTTACACCCTGCTGGTGCTGGCCACAGCTCTCTTCGGACAACCACCTTTCAAGAATGTGATTGTGAACGGACTCGTCCTGGCGAGGCAGGTGCACACTTTGTTTTCACATCCAGAATTGGTTGCTTTCCAAGCAGTGTGTGCCTGTAGGACCTACCAGTTAATCCAACGTTTTCTTTCGAAATAGAGGAATTTACCTGTAGTCCTCTTTTTCTCGCTCTAGTCTTAAATGTCTTGCTGCTTTCTTTCTCACTGAAATTCCTGTTCTGTGTGCATCAATTTCTTAAGGAGGAGGGCAGTAAGAGCCAAGTCACAGAGAACGGGGCAGAGAGGACTTAGAAGTCATAGAGCCACTGGCAATGTGATGCTGCCAGTGGTGTAGCCAGCAAGGGAGTAGCACTGTGCACCTTAGCATTTGAGGCAGAACTCTTTGCTTGTAGATCTCATTTCATCTATACAATAGTTCTTTAAGGTAGATTTCTGTTGCCTTTTTTGACATTTGAGGAAGTAATAGGTTCTAGAGACCTTGAGTGCCCAAAATCAGAGGAGTGGGAACCACATCAGGATAGACCCTGGTGCTCCTCCACAGATTCTTCTTTTTCTCACCGAAAACACTTACTCTCCCTGAGGATTTTTCTCCACTTTTTAGCATTATAGGGATTCTTAATTTTCTTTTGCCTTCATTACCTTTGGCCGTTGAGGATAAACATAAATATAAGTAAAATTAAAAATGAAACAACATACCCACATAGATAACACTGCTTTGTGTGCCTGAGGAAGAGGAGAATGACACCCAGCACTCAACACATCCTTGTTCACTGCCAGGCCTACATGGACATGTTGACACGTCTTAACTCAATTAACCCTCAGGATCATTTTAGATGAGTCCTGTAATTATCTCCTATAACATTTAAGGAATTCAAGGCACAGAAAAATGAAAGTGACTTGCCAAAGGTCACACAGCAACTGTGTGGTGAATTCAAGTTTCAGACACAGTCTAGCTCTGTAGTTTTTTGCCTTTGTTTTCTTTTATTGAGCTCATTGTAGATTTGCATGCATTTAAGAAACATCAGCGATTCCTGTATACTTTGCCTGGTGACCCTGAATATACCTTCTGCAGGTTTCCCACCTCCGCTGTGCCCTGCTTGCTGTATACCACTTAGCACTCAGGCAGGTTTTTGGACCTGGCAGTGCAGTTGGCGTTCTGGATGGTTTCTACACCACAGGGACCCTTCCTGTTTCTTAGCCTGCACCCCTTCCTGGCGGCCATCCACCTACCATCTCTGTAATTGGGCCATATCAAGGGTGTTATATAAATCACACTGTTCCTCATTTGAGGGGTTGGATCTTTTCAGTTAGCATGTTCCCCTGGAAGTTTTGCAGTGTCACACATAACAACAGCTTGTTCCTCTTCATGACCAAGCAAGGTTCCATGGGATAGGTGTCCCCCAGCCTGTGTAACCCTCCACAGCCGAGGGAACATCCAGGTTGCTTCCAGGGTTTGGTGACTGTGGATAAAGCAGCTGCGAATGTTGATACGGGTTTTTATGTAAATTGGAGTTTTCATTACTCTGGTCTGCCATGCAGCTTTCCCGTGGATCTTGTGTGATAGTCAAAAAAAAGTTTACGGATATTAATAGCCTCTTGTTGCCTTAGTAGTCTCTTACATCCAGATTAGTCACTCCTCTAGCTGTGTTTGCATGTTGCCATTTGGAGAATAGTCTGTGTCCACATGTGAAGATCTGCTGTGGTGCTCACTCACTCACTGGGCATTTTCCTTTCGTCTTATAAGTGATGGCCAAAAAATGAGCAAACGGAAAAAGAATTATCCAGACCCAGTTTCAGTCATCCAGAAGTATGGTGCTGATGCCCTCAGGTAAGGCCAACGGTTGCTGCTGCATGTGTTTGTCGTTTCCTATTAGGTCGTCAGGAAAGTCATGATGTATTCTTATATGTTTTTCTATGCAAAAATGCGTCATGACTTTTCTGATGACCCAATACGTAAACAATTCCCATCCAGTTAATTAGGATTCTTAGATTTAGTTCATAATTCGGCTTTCACGAATGAGAAAGGGACCAGCAGATGGCATAGTATTTGCATCATTTGGACTCCTACGTGGCCAACTACAGTTTGAATCTCGACCTGGTGGCTTGAAATTCACTCTGGGCACATGAGCGTGCATGCCCAAGATCCCAGGAGGAGAATGGAGAAGGGATTGCTGCATGGCCATCCCCCCTGGTGGGGGATGATTTCACACTTTCCCTCTTGCTAGCTCTCTCTCTCTTTCCTGTGAGCACACACACCCTTAGGCAAAAACTCTTTAAACACACACACACACACACACAAAACACGTATGAGAGTTTTTCTGAAAACTCTGAAAAACTTTGGAACCAGCCTCTAGTGCAAGTGGTTAAGTGCAAGTGCATAGCTAGCTGGATCCCATATGGCCAGTCCCAGATTAAAGTCTTGACCTTGGCAGCTTGTAAAACACATCGGGTGTGTGTGTGCACCCACTCAAAGTCTTGATGGGATGGAAAGGTTGCGGCATCAACACACCACATTGGGGTTCTTTGTCTGTCTCTATGTCTCTCTCTACTCTGGCCATATCAGGGATGTACATGCCCTCTGACAATTAAAAAAAAATTCAAAGTTCCTGTTTATTTTAATGGTAAATGAATTTGAAAGTCATGCATAATTTTTTTAGTTTTTGCTATTGTGTGCATATGCTCACCAGGAGGGACAGAGAGACAGAAGATGAGAAATCATTCCCCCAGGATGGATGACCACATTGCAGTCCCTTTTCTTCCATTCTTCTAAGAATTTGGGGCGTGCGCACACGCGCACGCACACACACACACACACACACACACACACACCCTAACTATGGTTGGTCATTTGGGAGTCCAGAGCCTTAACCTCATGCCACCTGCTGGCCCCATGTGCTCTGTCTCTTAAAGGGAGAGCTTGGTGAGCCTTTTGAAGAATATCCATAATTTCCCCCTTTGGGGGGAAATGCTGATTTTAATCTTTTTCTCTTAGCATGTTAAGAAGGAATATTTTGTTAACTGTCTATGTAACTTTTTTGTGTAATTTTTCTCTTTCTTCTAGGTTATACTTGATTAACTCCCCTGTGGTGAGAGCAGAAAACCTCCGCTTTAAGGAGGAAGGTGTGCGGGACGTCCTCAAGGATGTGCTGCTTCCGTGGTATAACGCTTATCGCTTCTTCGCCCAGAACGTCCTGAGGCTCCAGAAGGTTTGGACCTCTGTGGGTTGTGTGTGAGGCAGAGCCCCATGTGAGACCTTCAGGCTGCTGTGGTGCTAGGGGGACCCAGAGCCATGGGGTGTCTATGTGAAGGCATGACAGCATGTGCAGTCTGGGCCATGCCTGGAGTGTGGGACACATGCTGGACTGTCTGCATGGGCCTCACTGGACACCGGTCCTGCTCGTGGAAGAAGAGCTGGTTGTGTAATCAATCCGTTCTTGTTGCGAAAGACTCTACGCTGCTGAGGCCTCTCCCGTCATGACACCCGTGAGGTGGGGAATTAGGCAGACAGTAAAGAGTCAGCCACTGTCGGAGGCTGGGCCAGTTGCTCAAGATGAGTGGTTAGGGGAGGTCACTGGGGGGGGCTTTGGGCTGAGACTAAGCGAGTGACCGCAGTTCTCAGTGGGTTGTTAGAATCAAAAGTAACAGTGGTGATATGTGTGAAAGTGTTTTTCAGAGCCATCATCTCTTGCCGGAGGCCCATTCAGAGAAGCCCTTCTGGGGCTATTCCCTCTTCCTTCCTCCCTCACCCGCCCCTCCCCTGGCTGACCACTGTCAGACTCATCATTTTCATTGCACATGCCCCCCATGTGCTTTTGAGACTGATTTGGTCTCAGAGCCTCAATAGCCTTATACCTTATAAATAAAATTGCCGTTAATAGTAGATCACTTGGGACCAGCAGTTGGCGTTATGGCTGTTGCTGGACTCCCATGTAGTTGACCGCAGTTCGAGTTCCGAACCCGGTGGCTTAAACTCACGCCAGGCGTGTGTGCGTATGTGCCCAAGATCCTGAGAGGAGAATGGAGGAGGAGGGATTGCGGCCATCCCCCCTGGGGGGTGATTTCTCGCTTTCTGTCTCTCTCTCTCTGTGTCTTTCTGGCGAGCACATGTGCCCTATAGTAAAAACCTCTCAAAAAAAAAAAAAAGTAAAAAACAGTAAATCACTGTTGAATGAACTCAGGCATTGCTGCTTGAGCAGTCCCAGAAGCTGGCCAGAGAGCTGAACTCAGGCCCTGCAGCTCTTGTAGGCAGGCTGCTAGCTCCTGCTGCCCCTGGGCTCCCCTCTGCTAATGAGGGTGCAGCATGCTCACCTGTGGCTCCCTGGGTGGACTTTGCCTAGGAGTGGAGGCAGGCAGGTGTCTCCCCAGTCTCCTAGTGTTTGTTCCCTGTCCACATCCCGTCAGCTGTCCTACACATGGGCCCTGCCTTGTACGACCTGCAGTCCTCAGGCACCTTGTCGGCCTCTGCTGAGGGACTCAGGAACCCAGGCGGGCCCATCTGGGCTTTGCAGTGAGATACAGGCTTGACCATGAGACACGTAAACCCTGGGCAAGTCGAGTTGCTGCTGCCCATGCCAGGCCGCTCTGGTGCTGGCGGTGCTACCTGGGAGCTATGGTCAATTGAGTTCTTACAGGGAGCAGTGACAGGTGAAGTGGACCTTGAGGGTGGAGGGCGATTTTACCAGGCGCAAAGGAGGCACAGCAGAACATCTCCCAGTTGGTGGGAGAAGTAATGTTTTCATGAATTCTCTTCAGCTTACTCAGATACAGTTAATGTCCCTAGTCAGCGCTTACTTGAATATTGCCAAAAATCAGAGATTTAGAGTGCCACTAGGTTTATTTTGTTTTTGTTTTTTTGTTACTTTAAGTGTTCATTTCTCTTAGTTCACTAACTGTCTGTTCCCAGGAGGAAGAAGTGGAATTCCTGTACAACGAAAACACAGTTAGAGAAAGCCCCAACATTACTGACCGGTGGATTCTGTCCTTCATGCAGTCACTCATTGGGTTTTTTGAGACTGAAATGGCAGGTGAGCCCGTCCAGACGGTCCTCCTGGAGAAAGGACTGTTAATTCTCTTTATAACTGCTCTTTGACAATTAACTGTTTTTCTTTGTAAACCAAGGGCACTTGGGAAAAAACAGAACAGTAGACAAAGATAGTTTTGTTGAGGCTTGTAGAAATGCCTTTGTTTCAAGGCCCTGGGGGATTCTGTCTGGGGCAGAGAGGGGTTCATCCAGGCAGCCTTACCTGTCTGCAGAAGAGCACGAGTTTGGAGATGGTTAGTTGTGGGCTCAGAATCCAGCTCTCCTACGTGTTCCCTTGGCAGAGGTGGCCTCAGGTCTGTGGGGGTAATTCTTTACCTGCAAAATACCTCAGGGAGTACTGTAAGGTGTAAATAGAGGTGACTTTTATAAAGTAGCCGGATGGTAATAAGTAGGACTTACTATTAATGCACTTTTTAATTTATTTTTAGTCTGTTTTCATTATTAACTAAATAGTCCCTATCCATTCTAGAAAAATTACAAAATTCAGAAAAGTAGTAATAAATAGGCATTTCCCCATATTTCCACTACCTGACTGTGATGTGTTTGGTCTCAGACAGAGGTTGGAAAATTAGATTGTGCTGACTATGTCAAGGTTTGAAACAAACATAGTCCCAGGTGAGAAATTCTAGAAACTATTGACTGGGACACCTCAGTGGGTCTGATACTGGAGGAAGGCAGTGACCCCAGGTCACAGTGAGGCTGAGAGAGGAGCGCCGATGCTACGTATGTTCCCAGGCAAGCTCACCCTTTCACTCTGCATACTGTAGTGACTGCAGCAGGACAGAGCAGGCCTGGGGGAAGCTGCACAGTCACCCACTTGTGGCTGTCCCTGCAGTAGTCATGCACGACCTTGGGCTAGGACAGTCAGTCTCTTTGAAGGGCTTGTTTGCCCTACTGAACTTACTGCGTAAGATTCTTATTCTTTTTGTTTTTGTGCAACAGAGGTATTAAAGTTGATGACAGAATCCTTAAACATAAGCCTTGCTCCAAATAAGATGGACTAAGCACTTAATTTCCCATACAGAGTTCCTTAGGGGCCCTCGAGTTTCTTCTAATTCCTTCAGGCTTGGCTCTTTCCACTACCGTGTTCAACTTTTTTTCCTTGATAAATTGTATCTTTAGAAAGTTTGTTCCAGGGTCAGCAGGCGGTATTGTGGTTGAGGCATTGGATCTCACATGACTGACTATGTGGTTTGAATCTCAAACTTGGCAGCTTGAGGGACACATGGGGCATGTGTGTGCGTGCCTAGAATCTCAAGAGCAGAGAGTAGAGAGGGGATTGTGACATGGCCATTCCCCTTCTTTTCCTGTCTCTCTGTCTCTTGTCTCTCCAGCCAGCTCATGTGTCCTCTACCAGAAAATGTCTTAAAATAGAAAGTAGTGTACTTTAAAATAAAATAAGATTAAAAAAAGAAAGAAAGGTCATTCTGTTTGATCTGTAGCTGGTGCCAGAATTTCTCAGCAGGAGTATCCACGGTTTGGGCAGATTGTAGTTGATGGTGGGGTCTGTGGTGTGTGTTGTGAAATGTCAGGCAGCATTTCTGGGCCCCTCCATTACGTGCCAGTGGTACTTTCTATCCCCCAAATTGTGACATCCAAAAGGTCTCTCCAGGCGTTGCCACAAATCCCTTTGGGTGAGATTGCACCTGGTTGAGACCCACTGTGCTTGGCTCCTAGCCTCTAATTCAAGGTCTGGCCGGCTTGGCTCCTAGTCAAGGGATCATGTGGTGCACAAAAGGCCGGTGGGCCTTTGTGGCCCTGTCACAATGCCCAGCTCTGCATAAACAGTGCTCCTGGCGTGGTATGGGGGCAGCCTCTCACCGGTCCGTGGAGTTCAGGCGTGGCTCATAGGGTGGTTTAGTGTAAACAGTTTGACTGCCGTGTAGCGCACCCGCAGAGATGAGCTAGCTGCGCTAGCTTCCATTTGGTTCTTGTCTCTTTAGTAAGCGGAAGGCTGGTGGGTGGAAGGGCTGCTTGTTTCCACTGTGTCTTCCTCCCCAACTCCAGGCGCCCGGTGTGAGCTTGCTACCTGACCATGTGTCTACTTTTAGCTTACAGGCTGTATACTGTGGTGCCACGCCTGGTCAAGTTCGTCGACATCTTGACCAACTGGTATGTCAGAATGAATCGCAGAAGGTTAAAGGTAAGTACAGGTTGCTGCTAGGAACACAGAAAGGGTCTGAAGGTTAGCAGCAGAAGGGGAGTGAGGAAAGCCGCTGGAAGAGGATCATTTTAGTGCCTTCGGTTTGGAAGCCGTCCTCTTCTTCCCTTTACATCCCATGTTAAGTATTGGGTTGTCTAAGAAGTCATGACATGTTTTTCTGTACAAAAATGCGTCACGTCTTTTTCTGACAACCTAAAGTATTTATTGCCATTATGTGGATGAGTTTGAGTTCTAAAAGTCCATTTGCATATTTTCTTTTTAAAAAAATACATTGTTTTATTTTTATTGCCAGAGGGTTTATGTGGTTCGAGTCTCAAACTTGACAGCTTGAGGGACACATGGGGTATGTGTGTACATGCCCAGGATCTCAAGAGGAGAGTGGAGGCAGGGGGATTGCGACATTGCTATTCTCCTACTTTTCCTTTTTCCTTCATAGAGAGGGAAAGCACTCCCAAGTGGGGCTAGGTCACACCCTAGTCCCTCCACTTTTCCTTCCCATCAGGATTTTGGGCATACATGCACTCGTGCCATGTGTATTTTTTTAAGCCACTGGGGCCAGGACTCAAACCACAGTCAGACATATGGAATCTGGCTCCCAATGCTTAGCTCTTAGCCACTGCACTTGGGGCCAGCCCACCACATGTTGTATGTTTTAGAGCACAATTGTATACATTCCATGTTGAGGGAAAGTGTCAGGGCCTGTACACGACTAAACCAAGTAGGTCTCTTAAAATCCAAAGTAAAGTTATATAGTACTCTTGGATCTGAGTGTGATCTTGAGAGGGTACCTCCTTCTCTCAGGGAGGAATCATATACTGACCATTTGCTGGACAGAAATCTTCCTCAGTTGTTGGGATATAGGATAAGCGAGGCGTGCATCCTGGTTTCAGTCTTAAGGCCTGAGCATGTGTAAATATAGCAGTGGTGCAGGACCAGCAGTTAGCGTAATGGCTATGTTGCTGGACTCCTACATCGTCAACTGTGGTTCGAGTCTCTGACCCAGTGGCTTAAACTCACGCTGGGCACGTGTGCATACATGCCCAAGATCCCAAGAGGAGTTTGTGAGACTGAAATGGCAGGTGAGCCCGTCCAGACGGTCCTCCTGGAGAAAGGACTGTTAATTCTCTTTATAACTGCTCTTTGACAATTAACTGTTTTTCTTTGTAAACCAAGGGCACTTGGGAAAAAACAGAACAGTAGACAAAGATAGTTTTGTTGAGGCTTGTAGAAATGCCTTTGTTTCAAGGCCCTGGGGGATTCTGTCTGGGGCAGAGAGGGGTTCATCCAGGCAGCCTTACCTGTCTGCAGAAGAGCACGAGTTTGGAGATGGTTAGTTGTGGGCTCAGAATCCAGCTCTCCTACGTGTTCCCTTGGCAGAGGTGGCCTCAGGTCTGTGGGGGTAATTCTTTACCTGCAAAATACCTCAGGGAGTACTGTAAGGTGTAAATAGAGGTGACTTTTATAAAGTAGCCGGATGGTAATAAGTAGGACTTACTATTAATGCACTTTTTAATTTATTTTTAGTCTGTTTTCATTATTAACTAAATAGTCCCTATCCATTCTAGAAAAATTACAAAATTCAGAAAAGTAGTAATAAATAGGCATTTCCCCATATTTCCACTACCTGACTGTGATGTGTTTGGTCTCAGACAGAGGTTGGAAAATTAGATTGTGCTGACTATGTCAAGGTTTGAAACAAACATAGTCCCAGGTGAGAAATTCTAGAAACTATTGACTGGGACACCTCAGTGGGTCTGATACTGGAGGAAGGCAGTGACCCCAGGTCACAGTGAGGCTGAGAGAGGAGCGCCGATGCTACGTATGTTCCCAGGCAAGCTCACCCTTTCACTCTGCATACTGTAGTGACTGCAGCAGGACAGAGCAGGCCTGGGGGAAGCTGCACAGTCACCCACTTGTGGCTGTCCCTGCAGTAGTCATGCACGACCTTGGGCTAGGACAGTCAGTCTCTTTGAAGGGCTTGTTTGCCCTACTGAACTTACTGCGTAAGATTCTTATTCTTTTTGTTTTTGTGCAACAGAGGTATTAAAGTTGATGACAGAATCCTTAAACATAAGCCTTGCTCCAAATAAGATGGACTAAGCACTTAATTTCCCATACAGAGTTCCTTAGGGGCCCTCGAGTTTCTTCTAATTCCTTCAGGCTTGGCTCTTTCCACTACCGTGTTCAACTTTTTTTCCTTGATAAATTGTATCTTTAGAAAGTTTGTTCCAGGGTCAGCAGGCGGTATTGTGGTTGAGGCATTGGATCTCACATGACTGACTATGTGGTTTGAATCTCAAACTTGGCAGCTTGAGGGACACATGGGGCATGTGTGTGCGTGCCTAGAATCTCAAGAGCAGAGAGTAGAGAGGGGATTGTGACATGGCCATTCCCCTTCTTTTCCTGTCTCTCTGTCTCTTGTCTCTCCAGCCAGCTCATGTGTCCTCTACCAGAAAATGTCTTAAAATAGAAAGTAGTGTACTTTAAAATAAAATAAGATTAAAAAAAGAAAGAAAGGTCATTCTGTTTGATCTGTAGCTTGTGCCAGAATTTCTCAGCAGGAGTATCCACGGTTTGGGCAGATTGTAGTTGATGGTGGGGTCTGTGGTGTGTGTTGTGAAATGTCAGGCAGCATTTCTGGGCCCCTCCATTACGTGCCAGTGGTACTTTCTATCCCCCAAATTGTGACATCCAAAAGGTCTCTCCAGGCGTTGCCACAAATCCCTTTGGGTGAGATTGCACCTGGTTGAGACCCACTGTGCTTGGCTCCTAGCCTCTAATTCAAGGTCTGGCCGGCTTGGCTCCTAGTCAAGGGATCATGTGGTGCACAAAAGGCCGGTGGGCCTTTGTGGCCCTGTCACAATGCCCAGCTCTGCATAAACAGTGCTCCTGGCGTGGTATGGGGGCAGCCTCTCACCGGTCCGTGGAGTTCAGGCGTGGCTCATAGGGTGGTTTAGTGTAAACAGTTTGACTGCCGTGTAGCGCACCCGCAGAGATGAGCTAGCTGCGCTAGCTTCCATTTGGTTCTTGTCTCTTTAGTAAGCGGAAGGCTGGTGGGTGGAAGGGCTGCTTGTTTCCACTGTGTCTTCCTCCCCAACTCCAGGCGCCCGGTGTGAGCTTGCTACCTGACCATGTGTCTACTTTTAGCTTACAGGCTGTATACTGTGGTGCCACGCCTGGTCAAGTTCGTCGACATCTTGACCAACTGGTATGTCAGAATGAATCGCAGAAGGTTAAAGGTAAGTACAGGTTGCTGCTAGGAACACAGAAAGGGTCTGAAGGTTAGCAGCAGAAGGGGAGTGAGGAAAGCCGCTGGAAGAGGATCATTTTAGTGCCTTCGGTTTGGAAGCCGTCCTCTTCTTCCCTTTACATCCCATGTTAAGTATTGGGTTGTCTAAGAAGTCATGACATGTTTTTCTGTACAAAAATGCGTCACGTCTTTTTCTGACAACCTAAAGTATTTATTGCCATTATGTGGATGAGTTTGAGTTCTAAAAGTCCATTTGCATATTTTCTTTTTAAAAAAATACATTGTTTTATTTTTATTGCCAGAGGGTTTATGTGGTTCGAGTCTCAAACTTGACAGCTTGAGGGACACATGGGGTATGTGTGTACATGCCCAGGATCTCAAGAGGAGAGTGGAGGCAGGGGGATTGCGACATTGCTATTCTCCTACTTTTCCTTTTTCCTTCATAGAGAGGGAAAGCACTCCCAAGTGGGGCTAGGTCACACCCTAGTCCCTCCACTTTTCCTTCCCATCAGGATTTTGGGCATACATGCACTCGTGCCATGTGTATTTTTTTAAGCCACTGGGGCCAGGACTCAAACCACAGTCAGACATATGGAATCTGGCTCCCAATGCTTAGCTCTTAGCCACTGCACTTGGGGCCAGCCCACCACATGTTGTATGTTTTAGAGCACAATTGTATACATTCCATGTTGAGGGAAAGTGTCAGGGCCTGTACACGACTAAACCAAGTAGGTCTCTTAAAATCCAAAGTAAAGTTATATAGTACTCTTGGATCTGAGTGTGATCTTGAGAGGGTACCTCCTTCTCTCAGGGAGGAATCATATACTGACCATTTGCTGGACAGAAATCTTCCTCAGTTGTTGGGATATAGGATAAGCGAGGCGTGCATCCTGGTTTCAGTCTTAAGGCCTGAGCATGTGTAAATATAGCAGTGGTGCAGGACCAGCAGTTAGCGTAATGGCTATGTTGCTGGACTCCTACATCGTCAACTGTGGTTCAAGTCTCTGACCCATTGGCTTAAACTCACGCTGGGCACGTGTGCATACATGCCCAAGATCCCAAGAGGAGAATGGAGAAGAGATTGCGGTGTGGCCATCCCCCCTAGGGAGTGATTTCTCGCTTTCTGTCTCTCTCTGTCTTTCTGGCACACACGTGCCCTATAGCAAAAACCTCTTCGAAAAAAAAAATAGTGGTGCAAGACAAGGAGCAGGAGGTGTCCTTAGGGCAACCAGATGGAAGTTCCTACATCCAGCAGTTTTGTTTTAAAATATGTTCATAATAAAAGCGTGTGGTTAGCAGTTAGCATAATGGCTATGTCGCTGGACTCCCATATAGTCGACCACGGTTCGCGTCCCGGACCCAGTGGCTTAAATCTCAAGCCAGGCACGTGTGTGTGCGTGCCCAAGATCCCAAGAGGAGAATGGAGGGTAAACAGTTTGACTGCCGTGTAGCGCACCCGCAGAGATGAGCTAGCTGCGCTAGCTTCCATTTGGTTCTTGTCTCTTTAGTAAGCGGAAGGCTGGTGGGTGGAAGGGCTGCTTGTTTCCACTGTGTCTTCCTCCCCAACTCCAGGCGCCCGGTGTGAGCTTGCTACCTGACCATGTGTCTACTTTTAGCTTACAGGCTGTATACTGTGGTGCCACGCCTGGTCAAGTTCGTCGACATCTTGACCAACTGGTATGTCAGAATGAATCGCAGAAGGTTAAAGGTAAGTACAGGTTGCTGCTAGGAACACAGAAAGGGTCTGAAGGTTAGCAGCAGAAGGGGAGTGAGGAAAGCCGCTGGAAGAGGATCATTTTAGTGCCTTCGGTTTGGAAGCCGTCCTCTTCTTCCCTTTACATCCCATGTTAAGTATTGGGTTGTCTAAGAAGTCATGACATGTTTTTCTGTACAAAAATGCGTCACGTCTTTTTCTGACAACCTAAAGTATTTATTGCCATTATGTGGATGAGTTTGAGTTCTAAAAGTCCATTTGCATATTTTCTTTTTAAAAAAATACATTGTTTTATTTTTATTGCCAGAGGGTTTATGTGGTTCGAGTCTCAAACTTGACAGCTTGAGGGACACATGGGGTATGTGTGTACATGCCCAGGATCTCAAGAGGAGAGTGGAGGCAGGGGGATTGCGACATTGCTATTCTCCTACTTTTCCTTTTTCCTTCATAGAGAGGGAAAGCACTCCCAAGTGGGGCTAGGTCACACCCTAGTCCCTCCACTTTTCCTTCCCATCAGGATTTTGGGCATACATGCACTCGTGCCATGTGTATTTTTTTAAGCCACTGGGGCCAGGACTCAAACCACAGTCAGACATATGGAATCTGGCTCCCAATGCTTAGCTCTTAGCCACTGCACTTGGGGCCAGCCCACCACATGTTGTATGTTTTAGAGCACAATTGTATACATTCCATGTTGAGGGAAAGTGTCAGGGCCTGTACACGACTAAACCAAGTAGGTCTCTTAAAATCCAAAGTAAAGTTATATAGTACTCTTGGATCTGAGTGTGATCTTGAGAGGGTACCTCCTTCTCTCAGGGAGGAATCATATACTGACCATTTGCTGGACAGAAATCTTCCTCAGTTGTTGGGATATAGGATAAGCGAGGCGTGCATCCTGGTTTCAGTCTTAAGGCCTGAGCATGTGTAAATATAGCAGTGGTGCAGGACCAGCAGTTAGCGTAATGGCTATGTTGCTGGACTCCTACATCGTCAACTGTGGTTCGAGTCTCTGACCCAGTGGCTTAAACTCACGCTGGGCACGTGTGCATACATGCCCAAGATCCCAAGAGGAGAATGGAGAAGAGATTGCGGTGTGGCCATCCCCCCTAGGGAGTGATTTCTCGCTTTCTGTCTCTCTCTGTCTTTCTGGCACACACGTGCCCTATAGCAAAAACCTCTTCGAAAAAAAAAATAGTGGTGCAAGACAAGGAGCAGGAGGTGTCCTTAGGGCAACCAGATGGAAGTTCCTACATCCAGCAGTTTTGTTTTAAAATATGTTCATAATAAAAGCGTGTGGTTAGCAGTTAGCATAATGGCTATGTCGCTGGACTCCCATATAGTCGACCACGGTTCGCGTCCCGGACCCAGTGGCTTAAATCTCAAGCCAGGCACGTGTGTGTGCGTGCCCAAGATCCCAAGAGGAGAATGGAGGAGAAGGGATTGTGGCGTGGCCATCCTCCCTGGGGGGTGATTTCTCGCTTTCTGTCTCTCTGTCTCTCTCTTTCTGTCTGGCGAGCGCACGCGCCCTATAGCAAAAATCTCTCAAAAAAAAAAAAAAGCGTGTGGTTTCATTTTTGTTAAAATATATCATACATATGCCCAGCTAGCCTTTCGTGTCCGTGGGTTCCATATTACAGAATCAGACCACATCTGATCAGATGTTCTCTACATTTAAGTATGTGGAGCCTCCAGATACTGAGAACCAATTATAAAGGACTTGAGCATCCACAGGCTTTGGAATCCCCGGGGGAGTCCTGGAAGCAGTTCCCCGTGGATATATCGAGGGACAACTATATAAACATTCATCTAGAAGAACATGGTAGAACATGGTAGAACTCTTCCAAAAGTTCACAGCATATGCACTTAGGAAAAAACTGTGAATTTCAGATTTTTTTTTCTTTTGGAGAGGTTTTTTTTTTTTTTTTTTTGCTATAAGTCACGTGTGCTCGCCGGGAAGACATTTTAGAGACAGAAAGCAAGAAATCACCCCCCCAGGGGGGATGGCCACACCGCAGTTCCTTCTCCATTCTCCTCTTAGGATCTTGGGCACACACGCACATGTGCCCGGCATGAGTTTAAGCCACTGGGTATGGGATGCGAACCTCAGTTGACTACATGGGAGTCCAGTGACATAGCCATTATGCTAACTACTGGTCTCAGTTTTTTGTGTTTTTTTTTTTTTTTTTTTTTTTTTTTAGGGGTTTTTGCTATAGGGCACATGCATTTGCCAGAAAGACAGAAAGTGAGAAATCACCCTTCAGGGGAGTTGACCATGCACAATCCCTTCTCCATTCTCTTCATGGGATTTTGGGCTCGCGTGCATACGCGCCTAGTGAGTCCTAGGTCAGGAACTCAAACTGCGGTCTTCCTGCGCCATAACCACTACAGCACCTGCCGGCCCCAAATTTCAGAATTTTTTGCACCAAAATGAACTCATATTTTAATTCCATTTTTCCATGAACTTTGGAAGTACTCTCGTACTTCAAAAGGTTTTTATGGTAATTATCTCTATTACCATAATTATGTTTGAATTTTCTTTTTCCTTATTTATATTTTCTTACAATGTATTAGGATAATTTTTTTAATACACAGTATACATTTTTAAAAAATGAGAACTATTACCTAAAGGTATTCTAAAGCTGTGTGTTTCTGCCTGTGTATGTGACTCCAATGTATCCAACCTTCAGGTCCCACAGTCTGTCTTCCGCTCGCAGTTGCAGAGCCACTCCCCAACCACTCAGCCTGGTGGGAGGTGGTCAAGGATGTGGTCCCTTGCACTGTCCTATCTGTGTGCTGTGTGCTGTCTGTGGGTTGCCTCTTTTAATAAATGTTTTACTTGTTTTTATGATAAACACTTTATTTTAGCAATTTGGTGTTCATGTTTCTTTTGTATTCACTAGGGTGAAAATGGGGTAGAGGACTGTATCATGGCCCTGGAAACCTTGTTCAGTGTCCTGCTCTCCCTGTGCAGACTGATGGTAAGGTGCTTGGCCCCGTTCCGAGGCCCTGGCCTATGGCTATATACATTTTTTAAAAAACTGTGCAGACCCTTTTGCTACACCCTCCTCTGTTACATAGGTTTCATATTTGTTCCTCCAGAGACAGAACTTGAAGTTTTTAACACCTTATCTTGTTTATTAGGAATCCTCAGTGTAGATCCAAGGACTCTAACCTGTATGATCCTGCCACCGATTATACGAAAAAACCTCGTATCTCTGAGCCTTTACTTGACATACTGGGTCATTGGGAACGTCAGGACTTATTTTTACATAGAAAGAGACATCATGACGTTCCCAATAAACTAATATATAAACTAACCAGATTTCTAGAAAAGAACTAAAGTGAGACATACCTCATCTTAATGTGGATTGTCATAATTGTCTGTGGGTGACATGGAGGTTCCTGAAAAAATACATCATTTAACAGCTACCTCACAAACAATATTTTAGCTTAGCATTGAGAGGAAAATGTGCAAACAATTGTTTGTAGCATGTTTCTACCACTTAGTATATTAGTTAAATGATGCACGAGTGTAAAAACTCCAGCTTCGTTTTCCTGTACTTATCTCTGCCCCTCCAGTCTCATGCTGTAAGCCTTCTATTTATTTCCACCAATGGAGAATGTGCCTTGGTACAAGGCCTTGGGCCCCCTGCCCTTCCTGCCCAACCTCACTTCTGTTTATCCTCTGAAGCAAGTGGTTCTTCCCAGTTTATAGATGTGGTTTCTGAGGTTGGCACTCTTGACTTTGTGCATGTTGAACTTTCCTAGTCACAACCCAGGGCTCCTGTTGTTTTAGAACCCTCCAGAAGTCTGGGTACTTTTGGCTGTAGCCTTGCTGCGCTTCACAGCTGTGAGTGCATTTCCTTTCTGTAGGATGTCCCTATTTCTTTTTTTTTTTTGGAGAGGTTTTTGCTATTGGGCGCATGCACTTGTCAGACAGAGAGAGACAGAGAGACAGAAAGCAAGAAATCACCCCCAGGGGGGATGGCCACGCCGCAATCCCTTCTCCTCCATTCTCCTCTCCAGATCTTGGGCACGCACGCACACACGCCCAGCGTGAGTTTTAAGCCACTGGGTCCGGGACGTGAACCATAGTTGACTACGTGGGAGTCCAGTGACATAGCCATTACGCTAACTGCTGGTCCCATAGGATGTCCCTATTTCTGAACATGCCTCTACGTTTGTTCTCTAGCACGTTTACAGTGTCTTTCAGTAAATGAGGCTGGTCAGTAATGGCAGATTGTGCCCTCTGTTCTTGTACAGGCCCCCTACACACCTTTTCTCACTGAATTGATGTACCAGAACCTGAAGATGTTGATTGACCCTGTGTCTGTCCAGGAGAAGGACACACTCAGCATCCACTACCTCATGCTGCCCCGAGTTCGGTAGGGATCAAAGGCAGGGAAGGGGAATTCCCTGGATGGGTAGGGGTCCTGGCACCTTGGGAGGGAGCCCCTGTCCCTTCATGCACTCCTCCCACTGGCATTCGTATGAGCTGCTCCTTCAGTACACAGTGAGCAGCAGGCCTGCTGAGGAGCCCCACTGTGGAACTGTGAAGGTGGGTTGTGGGCACACCCCTGAGGACACTGTAGGCAGCTCAGACTGCCTGCTGCTTACTCTGTGTGCCTGCCTGGGCACTGTCCTCCCAAAGTGTCTCACCCAGGCTGGGTATGTCATCCCATCCTCGCTTGGCCTTCATTCCCACAGAATCATGCCTATTGTTCTGGCTTTTCTCCTTATAAATCTGATCTCTTTCATATTCCTACCTCTACTAATTAGAGAGGAATTGATCGACAAGAAAACTGAGGGTGCGGTGTCTAGAATGCAGTCTGTGATTGAACTTGGGCGAGTGATTCGAGACCGCAAAACTATTCCAATAAAGGTTTGAAATCTTATTTATACTTTACATGTACCTTACCTTTATACCAATATAGTCATGTGTCTCAAGTGTTTTGTTGATATGGAGTGTCTAGGCATGGCATAGGTGTTTTTCTTTTCTGGAGAAAATGTGAATGACTTGAGCTCTTGTTCAACCTGACTAGTCTGGACCTTGAGGTTACAAACTAATATTTAACACTCTTCACTGGAGTGTGGAGGACTGGCTGCTGAGTAAAATTTCCTTCTCTTTTCTTCCTAGTATCCTTTGAAAGAAATTGTGGTTATCCATCAAGATCCAGAAGCTCTTGAAGATATCAGGTCTTTGGAGAAGTATATAATTGAGGTAAGATAGATGGTCTGTTTTGGGTTCAGACTTTAACCTTGAGAAGATTACTTCAATGAATATTCTTCAGTGAAGAACACTTTGAACATATAATTTATTCTTTTTCTACTGGACATCAATAGGTACACTGCGGTCGACTACATGGGAGTCCAGCAACTTAGCCATTACACTAACAGCTGGTCCCCACCTATCATGTTTTTCAAACCACATAGTTGGCCATGTGGGATCCAGCTGCCTTAACCACCATACTACTGACTGTCCCAAGAAATTTTAACTCATCATATTGTACACTTTGCTTGAAATCACCATGAATTTTTTATATTGTAATTATAGGGGTTTTTAAATATATTTCAGATTAGTGGTTTTAAAAAAAAAATCTATTCGCTGTCATTTTATTTTATTTTATTTAGTTCGTTTTATTTTATTGTTTGAAGTTGAACAGAGTTAGAGAGAAAGAAGGAAAGTGAGAAAGCAAGGTGCCAGGTCTAGAACTCGAACTATGGTCACCCATGTGGGCGTCCAGCCACCCCAACCACCACGCCACCTGGCAGTCCCAGATCAGTGATTTTCTTTACCTTTTTTACCCTTGTTCACCTCTCTTCCTTAAAGTACTTTTTGATAATAAACAAAGTAACTTTGTTCCTGCAGATTATGCAAGTAAGAAATGACCACACATTGTGTGTAAAGAGCTGAAGCCCTGGCATGGTGTGTGCCCAGTAAGGAGAGCCTCACTCTCCACTCCAGCTGCTCCCTAGAGTCTTGCTTCTCCAGATAGGAGCATTCCTAGGATTTTACATATGCCTCTAGATATGCACAAAAGTAGAGGTTTTTAAAAGCTGAAATATCTTAACCACTTAGTGAGATTAATTAGCATAGTTAAGTGTTGCAAATGGATGCTCCTGTCAACGTTCGTCTTTAGTCTCCTCAGTCTCATTTTTGTGTCTCCTCCTGTTCCATCGCTATTCTGCCTCTGTTCTAGTAACCCTTAACTTCCGTGAGGAAGATGTATATTGTTATGATTAACTGCTGCTTTTCGTTCATTATTATTTGGCCTTGTGGTCCTCTCTAATTACTTGCACAAAGGTTAGCCCTGAGAGATGAAATTTATCTTTCGAATTCTGGAGTCCTTTTTCAGTTCAACTGTGTTGATGGATATTGACAAGTACAGAAATCGGTAGCTACATGTATTTGTTCATCAGTATAGTTTCAGAAAGCCTTCATCCCAAGAAAGAAACAAAGTATCTCAGCATTCTCTTTCCCCCTCAAGATCCAACTGTTTCCTGACAACTGTGCATCTTTTTTCCATCCTGGATTTGCCTGCACTGGATATTTCATGCAGGTGGAATTAACACCTCATGCATGGTCTGTTGTGACAGGCTCTTCATTTCATGTAATGTGCCCATGGCTGCTTCATGTCATAGCACACACTGGTGCTTCTTACCTTGTGTGGGTAGATGTTAGGTTGTTGGAAAAGTCAAGACGTATTTTCCTGTTTTACTATGCAAAAATGTGTCATGACTTTTCCCACAACTCAATATTTTGTTGCCTGGTATATACCACGTCCTATTTACCCGTTCACAGATGATGGGCATTTGGGTCATTGTGATTTGAAGGAGTTAGGAAAAGTGCTGCAGTGGATACTTCTAGAACTGTTTTTATATGGACACATTTTTCTTTTCTCTCATTTTTGTTCCTTTGATGTGCTAACTGTAGGAATTAAATGTTCGAGAAGTTACACTGTCTACAGATAAAAATAAGTATGGCATCCGGCTAAGGGCAGAGCCTGACCACATGGTCCTAGGGAAGCGTCTGAAGGGAGCCTTTAAAGCAGTGATGGCAGCCATCAAGCAGCTGAGCAGCGCGGAGCTGGAGCAGTTCCAAAAAACTGGTGGGTGCTGCTCAGGTGGACATTCGTGTCCTCAGGCCGGGAGGTGGGTCTTCATATTTAGGCGCCTGACTTTTACTACTACATCCTTTTCTTAGATAAAAACATTTTTTCTGCTTATAAAAATGTTTATTATAAATAATTCATATAATTTAGAATGAAAATAAATATGACCCCCAACCCACCAACCGTGCTTTGCCTTCTTCCGTTTAATATACGCCTGAGAGATGCTGGCATTCTGTGAAAACTCTGGTTTATTTCCTATAAGTCACTAGAAGAGTCATGAAATTATAGCCTTACTAAACGGAGATTACATCATAATTTTAAATTTCTCACTTTTTACTTTCATACATGTTTTTATATTTTTAAAAAGTTGTTACTTGTTTTCTTTTATATTTTTACTTTACATTATAAACATCATGTGTTTTTATTATACTCTTTAAAGTGCTTTTCAAAAGCTACATCATTTCTTTCACCTGGATACTTGATAATGTTTATAAACAGTTTCCAGATTTGTAATAATATTATAAATAAGGCAATGAATATTTTTACATGTATTTTGTCAAATTTATTTCTAGGCTAGATAGCTAGAAAAAAGCTACTCAGATGGATGGACCTTAGGTTCCTACCGTTGAATTTCACAGAGGGTAACACTGACCTTGGACCTCTGTCCTCCTCTTCAGAGGGAACAGAACCCTCTAGGGATTTGTGACCAGTCAAATGTCATCCCTTAGGTGTGTCAGATGCCAGTTGTGGAGTGAAAAGAAAATAGCTTTTGGAGGTGTCAGAATGAAAGCTGCAAGATATTTGAGAGGGAAAGTTACAGTAGTAATTTTAGAGTAAAAGAAGTTAGCATTGATGCTTGAAGTTTCTTGGTAAGAAAAAATGGGTCAGAATTTACCATAGTTTTTCTAAAATACTTAAGAGTACATATCTTGAACTCTCATTTGATAGGACTAGATTGTTCATTCAGCAAATGTTTTTTCAAGCACAATATGGAGTTGACTAGATAGGCTTTGGCTTTATTGTTGTGGAGCTGACATGGAAAGACCATGAAAATAATTGTAGAAAAGTACATATGAGACTGTGTAACAACAGGGATGCCTAAGTAAATTGCAGGGTTAGGAGAGGAAAATCAGCCCTATCTGTACCCCGCTGCAGAATTTTTCAGGGCACCCAGGAATGTACAGCTCTGCCATGGTTAGAATCACGCTTGGTCTGAATGCGGCTGTGAAAGTGGTTAGCATCAGGGCTTCCTCCAGGGATGAAAGCAAAAGTTAGGAGGTGTTGTGAGAAGATAGCTAAGGATTTAGTGATCAAGTGAGTGGTTATAAAAATTGCAGGAAATGTATCATTCCCCAAACTTTTAGCTAGAATGAATAAAAACATAAATTAGTAGCTAAAACTTAAATCATCATTAATTCAACTCAAAATATTAAAGTAACAAAAATTCCTGAAATAAGCCTTATTTGAAACTAAAATCCTGTGGTTTCTAAGCTATAGTTTTTTTGTTTGTTTTGTTTTGTTTGTTATTTATTTTTAAAACTGAGAATCAGAGTTTATTTTTTTTTTAAATAATTATTTTATTTAACTTTATTTTAGTTTGACTAGGGAGGGACAGAGCTAGAGCGAGAGAGAGAAGGGGAGAAAGCAAACTGTCAGGTCCTGGCCTCAAATCGTGGCCGGACATGTGGGAGTCCAGTGCCCTTAACCACCATGCCACCTGCTGACCCCTGTTTTGTTTGTATTTTTGCTATAGGGCATGCACGCTTTCCAGAGAGAGACAGAGGAAAGAAAATGAGAAGTACCCCCCAGGGGGTTGTAGGGTAGGGATGGCCATGCCTCCATCCCTTCTCACTGGATTCTGGGCATGTATGCACAACACCTAGGATGTTTACAAGCCCCAGGACTGGAACTGGAACATTGTAGTAAGCCGTGTGGGGTCTAGCCACTCCAACCTCTGTGCCATCAGCCAGCCCAAGCTACAGTTTATGAATGAACTGTTTGGTACTGATGGAAAGTAGCAGTTTTTAGAGTACAGTGGCACTGTACTCGCCCCATAAGCACACACACTAACACCAGGTCATGGAGATGTGGCATTTGCCCCAGCAGCGCACATATTAACGTCACATGCTAACACCAGGACACGGAGATGTCACACTCGCCCACCAGCATGCACACTTACACCAGGACATGGAGATGTCATGCTCGCCCACCAGCATGCACACTAACCCCAGGACACGGAGATGTCACGCTCACCCACCAGCATGCACACTTACACCAGGACATGGAGATGTCACGCTCGCCCAGCAGCATGCACACTAACACCAGGACACGGAGATATCACGCTTGTCCACTAGCATGCACAGTAACACCAGGACATGGAGATATCACGCTTGCCCACCAGCATGCACACTTACACCAGGACACGGAGATGTTACGCTCGCCCAGCAGCATGCACACTAACACCAGGACATCTCCCACCAGCATGCACACTAACACCAGGTCACAGAGATGTCATGCTCGCCCACCAGCACGCACACCTACACCAGGACACGGAGATGTCACGCTCGCCCACCTGCACGCACACTTACACCAGGACTCGGAGATGTCACGCTCGCCCAGCAGCATGCACACTAACACCAGGACATCTCCCACCAGCATGCACACTAACACCAGGACATCGCCCACCAGCACGCACACTAACACCAGGACACAGAGATGTCACGTTCGCCCAGCAGCACGCACACCTACACCAGGACATGGAGATGTTACGCTCGCCCACCAGCGTGCACACTAACACCAGGACACGGAGATGTCACGCTCGCCCACCAGCACGCACACCTACACTAGGACACAGAGATGTCACGCTCGCCCACCAGCGTGCACAGTAACACCAGGACATGGATATGTCACGCTTGCCCAGCAGCGTGCGCACTAACACCAAGACACGGAGATGTCACGCTCGCCCAGCAGCGTGCACACTTCCACCAGGACACAGTGACACAAAGTGAAAGCACAGTTGCTGCTGCCCAACGTGGCATCATGCTCAGGACTTCACACTGATCATGTCCCACCACTGTCTGGCAGAGAGGAGAGCACCGAGTGGATATATCAGCCATCAGTAGACTGGCTTGGAGCTTGCTGACTCTTGCTTTGAATTTTGGACAGGGTCTCTTGTAATCCTCTTGCCTCAGCCTCCTGAGTAGCTGAGACCACAGGCACACATGCCACTGTGCCCAACTTTTAGGTGGTCCCAGTGTACGGAGCAGAGAGGCTCAGAGAGGAAGAAGTTCTGACTAAGTAACAGTGCCATTGCTTTTTCAACAGGGACCATTATTGTGGAAGGCCATGAGCTGCATGAAGAAGATATCCGCCTCTTGTACACCTTTGATCAGGCCACAGGTGGGATCGCACAGTTCGAGGCTCATTCAGATGCTCAGGTATGGTTCTGTTCCCTACAGTGTTTTCTTTCTTTCTTTTTTTTTTTTAAAGAATTAATTAATTAATTAATTTTTAATTTCCTGTAGGGCACATGTGCTCATCAAAGAGAGAGAGAGAGAGAGCCTCCAGGCCTGGGACTTGAACTGTGGCCAACCATGTGGGAAGTCCAGCACTTTAACCACCATGCCACCTCTTGGTCCCCCCAATTTTTGGGGGGAGTGTTTTTGTTTTTGCTTTAGGGTGCAGGTGTTCACCTGAGATAGAGACATAGAAAGCAAGAAATCACCTCCCAGGGGGGTTGACCATGCCTCAGTCCCTTCTCCTCCTTTCTCCTCTCGAGATTCTGAGCACACATGCACAGAGGCCTGGCATGAGTTTTAAGCCCCCGCGTCCAGGACTCAGAGTGCAACCCCATGGGAATCCAGCGATGTAACCATTATGCCATCTGCTGACCTCCCCCACCCCCATAGTGTTTTTTTACCAGGAGGTGTAATCTTAAAAGAGTCTTTTTTTTTTTTTTTGAGAGGTTTTTTTTGCTATAGGGCACATGCGCTCACCAGACAGATACAGATAGATAGAAAGCAAGAGGTAAGCCCCCGGGGAGATGGCCACGCCACAATCCCTTCTCCTCCATTCTCCTCTCAGGATCTTGGGCATGCATGCACATGCACCCGGCATGAGTTTTAAGCCACTGGGTCCGGGACGCAAACCACGGTCGACTACATGGGAGTCCAGCGACATAGCCATTACGCTAACCGCTGGTCCCAAAAGAGTCTTTTATCTGTGCCTTTCCTGGCAATGTTGACAGTTTGTCTTGGGGTAAAATAAACCAGATAATTCATTTCAGATAACCTCTATTAAACTGCTGTGTGATATGCCCTTAACACATGCATTTGTTTAGTGGAGACATAAGCAGGCATTTTGTGATTCCTGCATGAGAGTGATCCTAGGTGCCGAGTTGCACAAAAATGAACACTTCAAGGAGTAAGTCAGTCACAGACCCAGGAAAATAAGCCAGTTCATAGTATTCTGCCTGATATGTTTCATGGTAGAAATAAGTACTGAGAAAGGCTCCTACCCTAAAATTGGGGGTACAGATGGGATTGTTTAGGAAGTACTCCTTGAAGAAAATACATGGCTATTTTAGAGTCTTGGGTGGCCAGCAGTCAGAGGTGGACTGGCTGGGAAGGGGATGAGGGGCACTGTATGTAACAGTGGGACTGGGCATTCCTTCATGATTTCAGCAGGTGCTAGGGCCTGAAAGGCCCCGACCTGCAGGAAGGTGTTATTTTGTGATGCTTCTGAGTTTCCTGACTGACTCCCATGAGCTCACCCTCTGTTCACAGTTTTGCCTCCTATGCTTTATGAAGTGAGGCAAGATTGTTAACTTTTCTGATCGAGTTTCCTCAAAGGTAAATGGTGATGATGTCCAATTTACAGGGTCCTTTACAAAGTATATTTCAGTTTATACTGTACTCTGTAATAGAAGTGATGGTGTTGGGACCAGCGGTTGGCGTAATGGCCATGTCACTGGACTCCCATGTAGTCGACCACAGTTCGAGTCCTAGACCCGGTGGTTTAAACTCACACCGGGCACGTGTGTGTGCGTGTCCAAGATCCCAAGAGGAAAATGGAGGAGAACGGATTACGGCATGGCCATCCCCCCTGAGGGGTGATTTCTCACTTTTTGTCTCTCTGTCTCTGTCTTTCTGGTGAGCACATCCACACCATAGCAAAAATCTCTCAAAAAAAAAAAAAAAGAAGAAGAAATGATGGTGTCATTATAATCAACAATCTTCAGAATAGATGAGATGGAAAAATAAATAAGGTTGGCCGAAAAGACAGCAGTTGAAACTCAGTCATACAAAAGTATCATGGGAGGACTAACAGATGGCTTAATGGTTACGTTGCTGGGCTCCCACATAGTTGACTGAAGTTCTAGTCCCGGACCTGGTGGCTCAAGACTCATGTCAGGTGCATGGGTATTCATGCCCAAAATCCTGAAAGGAGAATGGAGAAGGGATTGTGGCATGACGACTCCCTTGGAGGGTGATTTTTCTTTTCTGTCTCTGATCTCTGATGAGCACATGTGCCCTAGAGCAAAATTCTCTCTTAATAAAAAGTATTGTGGCCTGGTATAGCATTTGTGTCTTGAATCATACTAACTAAAGGATCAGAAGACTACAAAGCAAGAGAATGAGCCAGTGCTGTCTGCTGTAAAACTTCTACTACTCATTTGTGGCATGAAAAGTTGTGCCTTTCCAGGGGCTTCCTAATTGTTGGTCTTATTCATTAGAAGAGTTGTTATGGTCTGTTAGATGGCAAGATAGCAGAGGCTTGTGAGGGACTGTCATCTGGGAGCAGTCCTCTACAAAAGAAGAACATCCACTCCCTTCTTCTAAGATGGGAATTAGCCGGGTGTAAATTAGATTCATTGAGTTCACTGCCCAGCGGTGTGAATGATGCTGTTGTTATAGATGTTAGAAGTTAGTTTGAAATAGCATGTTCTGGGTTTAAAGGGAGTGTCCTCACTGGGTTGTCGTGTGTGTGTGTATTCCTATAGGCCTTGGTTCTCTTAGATGTCTCCCCTGACCAGTCCATGGTGGATGAAGGAGTGGCACGGGAAGTCATCAACCGCATCCAGAAGCTGCGCAAAAAGGTCGGTTTGTAGATTCGAGCAAGCTCCTGGTCAGCATTGTCGTGTGTTTAGTTTGGGTTGTTGTTGAGGGCAGGAGAGGCAGGTGATAGGAACCATAGTGATCACTTCATGGAAATGACTCACTCAGATTATTCTCTGCAGAGGAGACAGGTCCCTTCCCTCCACCACCACCACCACCCCGTACTCCCAACCCAGAGAGGGCTCTTTCCTGACCAGGAGTTCTGTGCTAATCTGTGCCCATCCCACTGGTTTTTCAGTTCCCTTGGCCTTGCACAGGGTCATCTTCTGGATAATAGCCCTTCTGATGGTGCAGAAGGTAATTGGAGATGACTGGGAATATCTCTGAGGAAAGGCAGAGGTGCAGTCCATGTGGGAAGGCTTCTAGCTCAGAGGCAATTTCTGGATCTGGACAGCATGGGGAGGGTTTTTCTCATGAGTAAGCTGGGGAAGACACACAGGAGCCATTGCCTGATGTGCAGAAGGCTTTCAAGCCCCGCCAGGTGAGAGGATTAAGAGACTCTTCCCCTGAGGCAGGTAGTGGCAGTTACAAGGGCTCCTGCCTACCCTCTGCTCCTGGTCAGCTGTCTGAGGCCTGTGGTTGAGGGAGTGAGGCTCAGAGAAAAGGCAGGCAGAGGGAATTTATGAGTGCTGTCTCCATCCAGAGTTTCCTGAGGAAATTCTCAGTCTTGCCTGTGTTTCAGCATTCACAAGGTGCTGACTGCTAGGAGGACCCATGCCCTGTTCCCAAAGTTGGCAGAAGGACATGAAGCCAGTCACACAGCACAGTGCACTTATAGGTCACCCGCCCAGCAGGAGGGATGGGCAGGCACCTGAGCCCTTCTGCTGTGTTGCCCCACAGGCTTGTCAGCCCTGGCTCAGCAGTGCCTGAACTCCTGACTGATGGCATGTACTTCCCTTCTAATGTGTCTGTATGTACTTGCAGTGCAGTCTGGTTCCAACTGATGACATAACCGTCTATTATAAAGCAAAGTCTGAAGAGAAGTACCTGAATAATGTTATCGAAAGCCACACAGAGTTCATATTTGCCACCATAAAAGCTCCTTTGAAACCATATCCAGTTCCTATGTCAGATAAAATCCTTATTCAAGAGAAGACACAGGTGAGTTCACAGTTCTGAACTACTGGAAGATTTCCAATTAGTTTTTTTTAAATTATTGTATTTAATTTTATTTACTTATTAATTTTTAGGGGGAAGGTTTTTGCTATAGGGTACATGCTCTGGCCAGAAAGACAGAGGGACAGAAAGTAAGAAATCACCCCCCGGGGGGATGGCCACACCACAATCCCTTCTCTTCCATTCTCTCTCGGGATCTTGGGCATGCATGCATATACACCCGGCGTGAGTTTAAGCCACTGGGTCTGAGACTTGAACTGCGGTCGGCTACATGGGAGTTCAGCGACATAGCCATTCACTAACCGCTGGACCCTTTACTTATTTTTAATTTGACCAGAGAGGGACAGAGCGAGAGAGAGAGAGCAGGAAAGTGAGAAAGCAAGCCACCAGGTCCAAGACTCGAACCATGGTTGGCCACATGGGAGTCCAGCGCCCTTAATCATCGTGCCACTCGCTGGCCTCAGATTAGGTTTTATTTTAAGTTTATGTAGTCACATCTTGATGAGCTGTCCCAGCAGAGACTGGTATCGGATGTGATCCTGAAATATAACTGCGCAGGAATGGCTAGGGGCAGAGAGGGCGAGTTCAGAGAGGTGGAATGGGAGGGAGTACTCAACTATTCCTATGGTGATCTCAAGGGGAAGAAAGCCAGGAGGGTAAGTGGGATTGCCAGAAAATAACATGCCTGTGTTGGCCTATTTTGTCTGAAACTGCAAAAGCTGGTATGTGAATTCTGGTGATTTTTTTGTTAAACCTCATGAACTGCTGGCTTGAAAAGCATTTCACTTTTATGGTAGTAGGTGGTACATAAAATTACAATAGCACTTTTCTTCTGTTACATCTAGGGATTTTAGATGTAACAGTGACAGTCTGATACCAAGACGTGGGAGATAGTGGCCCATAATTCAGAAGCAGGTCATATATTCTATTTTGGTCACTAATTCAGTCCCTTTTTCTTGTCTCATCCCTTCTTTGTGTGGGACAAATAGAACAGCCAAGAAGGGGCCGAAGTGGTTATTTGTCCTTGCAGTGGGGGAGTTGTAGTGCAGTTTCATTTTCTACTGCATATTTTCCATTGTTTTACTCTCTCTTGCATTTGTAAGAGAACAGGGTAAAAGGAGGGAAAAATGGGAATATAAATTGCAGCTCCCGACGTAGCAAGCCTGAGTGTATTCTTGGGGTCACATGGTGTTCTTGCTCTGACTCCGTGGAAGTCGTGGCTGTGTTGTTGTGTAGTGGCACCCTGCAGCCAGACACTGTGTTGCTCAGTCACTTGTTCTTGTGTGCTCAGCTGAAGGGGTCGGAACTGGAAATTACACTCACTAGAGGATCGACCCTGCCTGGTCCTGCTTGTGCGTATGTCAACCTGAGCATCTGTACAAACGGCACTGAGCAAGGTGAGAGGAGTGGGCACATGGTCTGTAGGATTTTTCTAGTTTATCCTGTGGGTGCCTGTAAGACTATTATAAGGGAATTGGGAAAACGAAACAACTTTTTAATTTTCATTAAAACAAACAATTAATTGGACTTGCACTTGCTAGAAGATACAGTAGCCCTGCTTTTTCCTATTCCTCCTGCTGAGTGCACCCACGCACCCTAGGCATTATACGTGAAACTCTCAAACGTTTTTTGAAGAAAGCAGACCAGCTAGGGGACCTCAGAACCAAGTAACACAACAGTGGTAAGTTCTGGGATTGGGCATAAGATAAACACACAGATTCAAAAAGCGGGATGCTGAGACCAGCAGATGGCCATAATGGTTATGTCACTGGACTCCCATATGGTCAACCATGGTTCGAGTCCCAGACCTGGCAGCTTCAAATTCATGCTGGGTGCATGTGTGTGCATGCCCAAAATCCTGAGGAGAATGGAGAAGGGATTATGGTATGGCCATCCCCTCTGGGTGATGACTGTTGAAATCCAACCCCACAGGGATGATGTTAGGAGGTGGGGCCTCTGAGCGGTTAACTAGGTCACCAGGGCAGGGCGCTCCTAAATGGCACTAATACCCTTGAAAGAGACCCAGGTGCAGCTACCCTGGTGCAGGCAACTGGGCACTGATCTGTTACGCTGAAACCACATGGAGAACCAAGGGGTCAGATTCCACTTAACCTGACCCAAGTGTGCCATGATTCTGACTGGTGGGGGGAATTATAGCGTGACGGTACTCTATTGGAGGGTGCCTGTCTTCTTTCTCTGTCTCTCTCAAAATAAATACACTGTAAACCAGTCAATCAGCAAACATAAAAGAGACTCCAAAGAGCAAGTTACCATTTAAGACACAACAAGAAAGTGCTCTGTAAGAACCAGGAAAAGGGCCCTCACCAGACAATCAGATCTCCTGGCACCTTGATCTAAGTACTATCTACAGAGCTCTGTATCAAACAAAAATGTTCTTCAGGATGATGGGACTATTAAGGCATTCTCAAAGGAAGGGAAAACCAAAAGAATTTATTGCCAATAACTCTTTCCTAAAAGAATAGTTGATGGAAATTCTTTATGCAGAAAGAAAATGATGAAAGAGAGAATTCAGGAACATCAGTGTTCTAGCTTGTTCTGTTGCTAATAAAAAACAAAAACAAAACAAAACAAAAAACCCTGAAACTAGGACGTTATCAAAATAGTTTATTCAGCTCATGGTTTAAAGCTGTCTGTCTCTTCCTGTGTCTGATTTCTTGTTCTTATAAACTTAACAGGACTCAGGCACTGGCCCCCACTCTGATGATCTTAATCCAAGTCTTCTTAAAAGGCCCCAGCTTTCAACACCATCAACAGGTCAACTTTTCACCCTCTTAATTCCTTCACACATTAATTTAGGGGGGGCACATTCCAGTGATAGCAATCGAGGAAGAAAGAACAATGGAGAACCAAACACGGGTTAACTCCAAAATGTTTTACGGTTGGGACAAACATACTGAATGATTTGATTCTCAGTGTATATGCAAGAAATACTTAAGACAGAGGTAGAAAAGAGTGATTGCAGTTGACAAGGAAATGTAATTATTTCTGTGGCATACAATTTTTTTTTTTTTTTGAGAGATTTTCACTGTAGGGCGTGTGCGCTCGCCAGCCAGACAGAGAGAGACATAGAGACAGAAAGCGAGAAATCACCCCCCGGGGGGATGGTCACGCCGCAATCCCTTCTCCTCCATTCTCCTCTCGGGATCTTGGGCACGCACGCACACGCACCCGGCATGAGTTTTTTTAAGCCACCGGGTCCGGGACACGAACCGCGGTCGACTACATGGGAGTCCAGCGACATAGCCATTACGCTAACTGCTGGTTCCCTGTGGCATACAATTTTTAAAGATGATAATTAGAATTATGATTAATAATGTTATAGTTGGACTATCCCAATTTCTAGGATTCATACAATTTCTAGAACACATACTGATAACATATCCATAAAGATACAGCTCAAAAACAGTTAAAACTCATTTGTTATTTGACAGTGGCGCTTCCCATGCCAATTTAACATAATCAAAAAGTCAAATTAGTTTACTATTCCTCTTTTTATAAGAAGAGAGAATAAGTATTTTGAGATATTTCAAGGGTCCTTTAGAAACTCCCAAAGTTAGTTTGAGGTCAGAAAGATTCAACTTAGGATATTAGTCAAAAACATCAAAGGTTAAATCACATGATTCAGTAGGATCACAGTTAACCAGAGTCAGAATGAAAAGACTTCAAAATACATTTGTTGAGGGGTAGGTAGCAGGTGGCATGGTGGTATAGGTGGTGGATACCCACATAGCTTACTACAGTTGAAGGCCTGGACTTAAAAATCACACCAGGCAAGCGTGTGTATGTCCAAAATCCTGAGAGCAAACTAAAAATAAACTAACTTCAAAGAAAAATGAAAAACAAATATAGCTGTAGAAAACTTAACTTGGGGCCAGCAAGTGGGCCATGGTGGTTAAGGTGCTGGATTCCCACATGGTTCACTGCAATTTGAATCCCTGACATGGTGGCTTGCTTTCTCACTTTCCCTCTCTGGTGAGCGCACATGCACTATAGCAAACCTAAAACATAATAATAATAATGATAGATAAACTTGCTCTTTGATTAAAGAGCATGTATAAAAAAGCAGACTAAACCTGTGAGAAAACCTTGCACAGATGGGCAGTATATTTTTTATATTAAGGCTCACTGTTTTTAAAATAACTTAAGAGGTGGGGCCAGCAAGTGGTGTAGTGGTTGAGGCACTGGACTCCCACATGGCCAACCACATTTGGAATCTCAAGCCTGGAGCCTTGCTTTCTCACTTTTCCTTGTCTGCATGTCTGTCTCTCCCCAGTAAGTGCATGTATCCTATAGCAAATTAAAAATAATAATAATAGTAAAATTCAAAATATGTCTTTAAAAAAATAGTAACTTAAAGGGGGCCAGCAGGTGGTATTGTGGTTGAGGCACTGGACTCCCACATGGCCAACCAGAGTTCTAGTCCAAGACCTGGCAGCTTGCTTTCTCATTTTCTCTCCCTCTCTCTCTCTCTGGTCAAAAATTTAAATAACATTAATTAACTAATTGCTTTTTTAACAAAAAGTGACTTAGAAATAAATCTGTTCGAATGTTAGCCAGCTCGACTGCACATAAAATTCCTTTTCTTATGTCCATTCAGTTTTATGCTGTGCTCTTCCTCTTTCCCGTGGTGAAACAGGAATTCTACTTTAGAACCAGTGTTTTTCATTATTCCTTCAACAGACATATCCCTGAACCTCCTGGCCCTACCAGACTGTGTCTTCTTCTCCTTACGTTCAAGTTGTTTCCCTAATTTCTACTCTAATAATCATCTGTCACATCAGCATTTGGTAGATGAACAAATCTGTGAGCCATAATTTCTAGAATTATGTACTTTCTCACAGTGCAATTTCTCAATGTGGCACGGGGCATGTTTACTAACAAACTCTGATATCTTTAGTTCTTTCACAGGAAACCAAAAGTGGAAAAACTTACTTTCAATCATTAATGTTTCAGTATTTTATTTGAAAAATTATCTAGATCCATTATGTAATGTAGTAAAACTTCAAGGGTGTAAGTTTCCAGAGGCATTTGGAAAAATATTTTTATTTTTAAAATTTTTGCTATAGCATTGTTTGCTCACCCCAGAGAGAGAGAAATCACTCACTAGGGGATGGTCACACCGCAGTCCCTTCACTTCTCTTCTTCTCTTGGATTTTGAGCACACATGCATGCACACACCCAGCATGATTTTCAGACCATCAGGTTCAGGACTGGAACTATAGAGTCTGCTATATGGGATCCAGCTACCCTAACTTCCATGCCACCTGCTATCCTTAGGAAGCTATTTTTAAGTAGACATGTTATAGCACAAAACAAAATTATTTCCATTAGCTGTTTCCATAATCATCAAATTATTTCCATTAGCTGTTTTTGTAGCAAGTGCATGTTAAGCAGTCATCACAAAAGCAAGAGTCCTAAAACATCAATACATGGATTTTTTTCTTAATTGTCGTACTTGATGTACATGAAGAAATGGACATTGTACTTCTACTTATGCATTTGTTCTTAGATTGTACTCACACTCTACAATCTTTTTTTGTTTTTAAGAGGCTTTTGCTGTAGGGCATGTGCGCAAGACAGAGAGAGACACAGAGAAAGATAGTGATAAATCATCTAGGGAGGATGTTCACTCCACAATCCATTGTCCTCCATTCTCCTTCTGGGATTTTGGGCACATACACACACACATACAGCATGATTTTCAAGCTGCCAGGTCTGAGATTCAGCCCATGGTCAGTCAAGTGTGAGTCCAGTGCCATAACCACCACACTACCTGCTGGCCCCTATAATCTTAATCATTTCTAAGAGATAACATAAGCCTATTTGAGTAATAAACCCAGATAGAATTCAAATGTTGTGTTTCTGCACTATATTTAATGCTGACTAGAGGCATATCCATTTCACTAAACCAATAGTAATCATTTTTACCAAAGATTATCCAAGTCACATGAGCTTGAAAACCATTTGTGTCCGTTTCTATACTTTTTTTTTTAGAATTATTTATTTTATTTATTTATTCATTTATTTATTTTAATTTGATCAGAGAGAGACAGACAGAGAGAAAGTGAGAAAGCAAGCCACCAGATCCAGGACTTGAACTGTGGTCAGCCATGTGGGAGTGTCCAGTGCCCTAACCACCACACTACCTGCTGGTCCCCTGTTAGTTTCTATGCTTCTGACAGACTATTTTTCTTTAGTTTTTTTTGTTTGTGTTTGTTTTTTGCTGTAGGGTACCTGTTCTAACCAGAGACAAAATGAAAAATCCTTTTGCTGGGAGGATAGACACCACAATCCCGTCTCTCAGGATTTTGGACATGCACTCACGTGTATCTGGCATGATTTTCAAGCTGCCGAGTCCAGGCCTCGAACTATACAGTCATCCATATGGAATCTACCACTACCATCTAGCCCAATGTTTTTTTGTTTGTTTGTTTGTTTTGTTTTATTTTTTTTTTTTTAACCCCGAGATTTTTGCCGTAGGACACATGCACTCACTAGGGCAGATGGCCACACCACAATCCCTTCTCCTCCTAGGATCGTGGACATGTCCATACACATGGCCTGCATGATTTTTTTTGGGAGGGGGGGGGAGCTTTTGCTATAGGGCATGTGCACTTGCCAGAATGACAGAGAGAGACAGAAAGCAAGTAATCACTCCGCTGGGGGGATGACCACTCTACAGTCCCTTTTTTAGTCTTTTGGGATTTTGGGGATGCATGCACACGCACCCAATGTGAGTTTCAAGCTGCCAAATCCAGGATTTGAACAACAGTCAACTACAGGTAGTCTAGTGACATAACCATTACACCATCTGCTGGCTCCAATTTGTACTATTTTTAAAGCCAGTGAAATAGAGCTCTTTATAAATTAACAATACCATTTATAAGTAGAAAGATATTTTACATGTGAAACATATACACATACATATGTAGACATACATAAGAACATACAAGCAAAAGCAAATGTCAAAGCTTTCATTCTAAAACTCTAGCCCATGCTAGATACTATAGTACAGAACTCACCAATTTATAAAAGAACAAGACCAAAATTGCTTCTAATAGATGGAAAACATGTACCTATTCAGATGGCTAAAGCTTTCTGCCAAGTATTTGTAGAAAAGAAAAAATTTAGGCAAAGAGTTAGGTTTTTTTTGTTTTTATTTTGTGTTTTTGAGACAGATTTTTGCTATAGGGTGTGTGCACTCACAGGAGAGATTAGAGATTAGAGAGATTAGAGAGGAGAAAGTGAGAAATCACCCACGAGGGGAATGGCCATGCCGCAATCCATTCTTTATTCTCCTCTCAGGATTTTGGGCACGAATGCACATGTGCCTGATGTGTTTCAAGCCACTGGGTCCAGGACTTCAGCCACAGTCAACCATGTGGAGTCCGGCACCTTAACCACTACTACGCCTGCTGGCCCTAAGCAAAGTAGTTTTAAATATTTAATACCAAAAGCACTTTCCATTAAAGGAAAAATTGAAGAGTTGAACTTCATCAAAATTAAAACATTTTACTGTGTAACAGATCCTATGAGAAGGATGAAAAACAAGCTACAGACGGGGAAAACCTTTATAAACAACATATCCAACAAAGGCCTTATATAAAATGTCTCAATGGTGGAAAAATAACCCAGTTAGAAAATGAGAGAAAGCAGTGAAGAGACATTCAATAAAGGGAACTTGCAGAAGAGACAGAAATGACAGTATCCAGTATCATAAACCATTAGAGAATACAGATTAAAACTATAATGAGGCATTACTATATACTCATCAGATGGACTAAAATGAAAAAAAGAGTAGTGACATCTCCAGATGCTGGTGAAGATGCAGAGAATCTGAACAAATCAAAAATTAGGACTTGAACCCTTTTACCTTTTCCTCCAATTTTGACTTTTTGTAAGTTTTACTTTTCTGAATGAAATATGATTTTTGTGGCTTTTCAGGTGGAGTGTTGCTTTTAGAAAATCCAAAAGGCGATAATAGGTTGGATCCTTTAAAGCTGAAGAGTGTTGTTTCTAGCATTTTTGGTGTGAAAAACACAGAGCTGGCCGTCTTCCAGGGTGACAAAGGTATGTGTACCTGAGTGGGTATCTGTCCATGTCATGAGGTCGATTGGTGGAGGCTATGACTTGGTGGTCAAACTGCGTAACTTCTGCCTTCCTCCGCCTCAGCTTTTCAGTGGTGCATGCCTGTAGTGGCTCTATACCTTCTCACTATTCCGTAATGAGGCTGAAAACATTGGACTTGTTAGGAGTTGCACGTTCTAAGTGCCCTCTCTCCTGTCTGCCATGCCATGGATTTGAGGCTAAATATAGTGCTTACCAAGTCCAGATTCTCAGTAAGATAAGCCTGATTATAATTTTAAAGAACTAGAACTGTATTCCCTCCCACTGTGAGGTTTTGAATTCTGACCCTGAAAAAAAGACAAGCTGAAATCCCAAAACTCAGTTCTTGTTACCTGCCCTTCTTTGGACCCAGGCGGATGTAGTTAGATGAAGTCACACCGGAGTAGCAGACCCCTAGTTGAGTACTACTGGTGTCCTTGTAAGAAGATGGCCATGAAAGGACTCAGGCACAAAGGTGATGCCTTATGCTGAGATAGGCAGAGATAGGAGGATGGGGCGGCTCCAAGCCATGAAGCACCAATGACTGATGGGGAGAGACAAGCAAGGATTTTTCCCTAGTTCCTGAGGGAGCATGTTTGCTGTTGACACCCTTATTTCACACTTTTGTTTCAAACCTCCCAGTATGGTACTTCCCTGAACCTGTGTGCTCATCTTCAGGAACATTTAAATCACTTAAAGAGGAAATCTAAATGGCTAGCTAATAAAAGAGTCCTAGCAGCATTCAGGAACACACAAGATAGAAGTTGTGAGATGCTCTTCCTATTACCTGCCACCAGATTGGCAAAAAGTAGGGAAATCTGGCAGGAACAAACACCGTCAGGGACGTCATATAATAAGAACTCTCCTTCACGCTGGAGTGTGATTGTTGGACCATTGTAGAACTCCATTGCCATTGTCTCGGTTGAGGACTAGATATGGGAAACAGAAGCAATGTGGGAAGTAAACATCTGGAGGACATGAGTCAGAATCTGGGAAGTATCTCTAACCAGGATCCAGCCAGGACAGCTGCTTTGACAGTTAGTAGAAGGTTTGGATTTCTGCTTGAGTCTGTAGGTCTGGAAGTAGGGGAAAGCAAGGACACACAGAAACTTGATCTGTCTAACCACATGTGATACTGCTGGTCAGGTGACTGCAGAAGGAGAAGCAGGGCTGATTGTTGCCCTTTTGAACCAACAAGCCTGCAGATCCACAGCAGTTTGCAAAAGCTGAGGGGTGCCTAGGCCCTATATTGGCCATTCAAGCACAATGGCTGAAGCTAAAATTCTACCTTCTAAATCCTGTGCAGATTTCTGGAGTCAAACCATTACCCAGAACCAAGTCAGGCAGAGAATCTAGGAAAACGGTTTTAACTTAGCTACACTGGCACAGGGTAAAATATCTACTCCTTTGTGATCTTGACATGTATGTATGGCTCTTTAACCCATATTTAACTTCTAAATAAAGGCCCTAATAAACTTAAAGTCTTGCTTTTAACTACCCCTTGTACAACTGAAAACAGGTTGGAAGACACCCTTTCCATCTTTGTGATATTGATTTTCTTGAGCTGAGTCACACTTCCCCTTTACTGTTCTTTAACGGCACCAAGATGAAAAGTTAATTCTGTTAAAATATTTCATGTTTTATGATAGGGAAATAAGAGTGGCAAAACAAACAAACAAAACAAAACAAGAATTGGTTAATATGTGCACAAATACATTTTTACCTGCAGAAGACAGAGCTATTGTAACTTACATCCTAGGTTCTGCAGTGATCATTGGTGAAAGCTTTTATCTGTCCTTCGCTTCTTCCATCACCCATGTCTTAGCCCTTCTGCCTTCAGCAAGTGTCCTGTCAGATGGGGTAATCCTAAGGTTCTTTTCTGAAGGATTAGATCCATTAAAAATCCCTGTTAATTTGGGAGTTCTGTAGTTTTTTCATTTATTTTATCACTACTAAATATAGGTGATCTCCTGCATTCTAAACCTAGTACTGCCTATCCTCATTCTATAGTTAGGATTAATCATCCGCCAGGACAGTAACTCCTCCCCTCCCTTTGCTGCCAAAGCAGCTCAAACTGGCCAAGTATCATCTTCCACTTTAATAACACCATTGTTTTGTCACTTGGTTGAAGCATTCTTCCCTTGGGAGCTAAAGGTTTAAGCTGAAATAAAGGAGTGAGTTGGATCAGTAAGGATGACAAGAGCCACTCACATCTCCTTGATCTCTACAAGGTGCATCTGCCACGAGGGAGATGTCTCTATATGTGGATCTCTGACTTAGAGTAGGTGTTAGCAGATTTTTTTTTTTCTCAAGTGGGCACATGTTCAATATTTCAGACTAGGATCCATCAGCATATCATTATAAGCATCCATGATAATACATAAACCAGTGGGCAAGGCTACATTTCATTCAAGCTGTTTACATGAACAGGCAACCAAGCCAAGTTTTCTTGGTCCTCATTTAAAGCATAAACAGCATCTTTGAAGACATTAGTCTAATCCTGCATGGTGTTGATGCCTCGATGGCATTGAAACTGAGTCTTCAAAAGACCTTTTCGGGACCAGCAGATGGTTACATTACTGAACTCCCACATAGTGGACCGCAGTTTGAGTCCCATACCTGGCAGGCTGAAGCTAAAATTCTACCTTCTAAATCCTGTGCAGATTTCTGGAGTCAAACCATTACCCAGAACCAAGTCAGGCAGAGAATCTAGGAAAACGGTTTTAACTTAGCTACACTGGCACAGGGTAAAATATCTACTCCTTTGTGATCTTGACATGTATGTATGGCTCTTTAACCCATATTTAACTTCTAAATAAAGGCCCTAATAAACTTAAAGTCTTGCTTTTAACTACCCCTTGTACAACTGAAAACAGGTTGGAAGACACCCTTTCCATCTTTGTGATATTGATTTTCTTGAGCTGAGTCACACTTCCCCTTTACTGTTCTTTAACGGCACCAAGATGAAAAGTTAATTCTGTTAAAATATTTCATGTTTTATGATAGGGAAATAAGAGTGGCAAAACAAACAAACAAAACAAAACAAGAATTGGTTAATATGTGCACAAATACATTTTTACCTGCAGAAGACAGAGCTATTGTAACTTACATCCTAGGTTCTGCAGTGATCATTGGTGAAAGCTTTTATCTGTCCTTCGCTTCTTCCATCACCCATGTCTTAGCCCTTCTGCCTTCAGCAAGTGTCCTGTCAGATGGGGTAATCCTAAGGTTCTTTTCTGAAGGATTAGATCCATTAAAAATCCCTGTTAATTTGGGAGTTCTGTAGTTTTTTCATTTATTTTATCACTACTAAATATAGGTGATCTCCTGCATTCTAAACCTAGTACTGCCTATCCTCATTCTATAGTTAGGATTAATCATCCGCCAGGACAGTAACTCCTCCCCTCCCTTTGCTGCCAAAGCAGCTCAAACTGGCCAAGTATCATCTTCCACTTTAATAACACCATTGTTTTGTCACTTGGTTGAAGCATTCTTCCCTTGGGAGCTAAAGGTTTAAGCTGAAATAAAGGAGTGAGTTGGATCAGTAAGGATGACAAGAGCCACTCACATCTCCTTGATCTCTACAAGGTGCATCTGCCACGAGGGAGATGTCTCTATATGTGGATCTCTGACTTAGAGTAGGTGTTAGCAGATTTTTTTTTTTCTCAAGTGGGCACATGTTCAATATTTCAGACTAGGATCCATCAGCATATCATTATAAGCATCCATGATAATACATAAACCAGTGGGCAAGGCTACATTTCATTCAAGCTGTTTACATGAACAGGCAACCAAGCCAAGTTTTCTTGGTCCTCATTTAAAGCATAAACAGCATCTTTGAAGACATTAGTCTAATCCTGCATGGTGTTGATGCCTCGATGGCATTGAAACTGAGTCTTCAAAAGACCTTTTCGGGACCAGCAGATGGTTACATTACTGAACTCCCACATAGTGGACCGCAGTTTGAGTCCCATACCTGGCAACTTAAAACTCACACTGGGCATGTATGCCCAGAATCTCAAGAGGAGAGGAGAAGAGAAGGGATTGCAATGTGGCCATCCCCCCGGGGGATGATTTCTCACTTTCTGTCTCTCCTGCAAGTGCACGTGCCCTATAGCAAAAACTAAACAAAACAAAACTCTCTTTAAAAAAAAGAGAGAGAGGGACCAGCAGTTAGCGTAATGGCTATGTCGTTGGACTCCCATGTAGTCGACTGCAGTTCGCGTCCCGGACCCGGTGGCTTAAAACTCACGCCAGGCGTGTGTGCGTGCATGCCCAAGATCCCGAGAGGAGAATGGAGGAGAAGGGATTGCGGCATGGCCATCCCCCCTGGGGGGTGATTTTTCGCTTTCCGTCTCTCTGTCTCTCCCTGTCTGGCGAGCACACATGCCCTATAGCAAAAACCTCTCAAAAAAAAAAAAGAGAGAGAGACCCTTTCACCATTTTATAAGATCAGCTGCTTCAGGGTGATGGCGAACAGTATGGCCAATGAATTCCTGATTATGGGTACCTTGCTACACTTGGCTGAAAAATGAGTTCTCAGTGTTTTGCAGAATGCAATGTTGGTGAGTGTAGTTTATGGATTGTAGGATTGACAGCATACAGGCAATGAAAGCAAATCCCTATCCAAAAGAAGCATGTGTTTCAGTTAGAGAGAACACTGTCTTTCCATGGCAGAAAAGGTCCTGTGTAACCACTGTGCAGCACCGGGTACCTGGTTCATCTCCACTGGCAGTAATGCAGTATTGGGAGCTCAGTAATGGTCCCTGCTGTCGGTGAGTAGAAGTACACAGTAGGAAATGTAGCAAAGCCAGCTTTAGGGATAGTAGGTATGTTGCTGGGCCTATGAGTGTCCTTCCTCCTGCCAAGAAACCCCTTCATTCATCAGTCTACTGGGCAAGGTCAGAAGTTGCTGGAAAAAGACCAGCATCCCTGGAATGGGCCAAATTTCCAAGTCTCTATCCATTTCTCTGGTTAGTTCTCCTGACCAGCTGTGCTGAATGAAGTTATGCTCATTGACAGGATTCCCATCCACCACTGTTCTGGCTTCTGAGAGTCAGGCAGAGCTGTAGGATGTGGCTTTCCACTTCAGACGGGGCAGCCCCATCCACACAGCTGCTCTAAGATATTCTCTTGATCCATCTGCTGGCCCGAGGGGATTTACCATTGCCCTAGGCTAGGCATGGGCATAGGCATCCAGCCACTTGGTGGGGCAGACTCCTTGTTCCTGAGGAGTTGCCATGCACTTCACTCAGATCACCTGCCATCTCCTATGCACGCCTTCTCAGTGATGTGTAGTTTTGCATGAGTTAAATTATACTGCATGTGTTCTGTGTGTCTTGCCTTTTTCCACTTATGTTCATGAGTGGAAAAAAATGACCTGTGTCCTTTTTTTTTGTTTTTGGAGAGGTTTTTGCTATAGGGTGTGTGCGCTCACCAGAGAGAGAGAGAGAGAGACAGAAAGCGATAAATCATCCCCCAGGGGGGATGGCCATGCCACAATCCCTTCTCCTCCATTCTCCTCTCGGGATCTTAGGCACGCATCCTCCTGGCGTGAGTTTAAGCCACCAGGTCGAGGACTTGAACTGTGGTTGACTACATGGGAGTCCAGTGATATAGCCATTATTATGCCAATGCTGGTCCCACCTGTGTCATTTTTTTAGTACAGTCCTTTCATGGTGAAATTTGGGACTCTGAGAAAGGTGTTTTTTTTTTTTTTAAGAGAGATTTTTGCTATAAGATGTGTGCACTTAACCAGAGAGAGAGACAGAAAGCGATAAATCATCCCCCAGGGGGGATGGCCATGCCACAATCCCTTCTCCTCCATTCTCCTCTCGGGATCTTAGGCACGCATCCTCCTGGCGTGAGTTTAAGCCACCAGGTCGAGGACTTGAACTGTGGTCAGCCATGTAGAAGTTCAGTGATGTAACCACTATATCCAAGGACATGTTAAGAAAAACCACAATGTGGGACCAGCAGATGGTGTAATGGTTCCGTCACTGGACTCCCATGTAGTCAGCCGTGGTTTGAGTTCCGCACCTGGCGCCTTAAGTCCACGCTGGACATGTGTGCGTGCATGCCCAAAATCCTGAGAGGAGAGGAGAAGGGATTGTGGTGTGGCTGCCCCCACGGTGGAATGATTTCTCACTTTCTATCTCTCTGTCTCTCTGGCGAGTGTGCACGCCCTACAGCAAAAATCCCCCCCCCCCAAAAAAAAAAAGAGGAGTCACAATACATAGGAAAAACAATAAAAGCAGAGAAAAGCTGTTCCTTATATATGAAGTCAGTAGTAGTATGCCATTTGTTTCGCAATGCTAACTCTTTCTACTGTTTGTATGTCCTGATCTACTGTAATAGAAAGGGAGTGTCTTTTGACAACAGGAGTTAGTGGAAAGCATGGAGACACATGGTAGTAATAGTTAAGTGGGAAAAAGTGGACGACTTCAGCTCTGAACTTTCTAACTGTGAAAGAATTGTTTTTATCTTTAGAAATACACAACCACACTGACCTACTGAGTCTCAGTGGGAAAACACTGTTTGTGACCACTGGGTCAGCTCCCTCTCAGATTGACAGCCCTGGGACCCTTCTCTGTCAATATGTCAACCTGCAGCTCCTGGACGCAGAGCCTCAAGGTAAGGCCTTCCCCATAGGCAGGATGTGAAGTGCTGGGCATTAAGGTCTCCTGTGATGCTCAAATCTCTGACTTGGGAGTATATCTCAAGTCAGCCCTGATATAGTGACTGAAAGTGTGATCTCTTTCACTGCTTTCAGGAGGACCTACATGCTCATTTCCTCTGGTGTGTTCATGTAGAAAGACCTTCATCCATTTGGCATGGTTTGGAAATGAAATGAATTTGTTAGCTAAAAATTACAACTAAATTCATCTGATTGTTAAGTGTGGAAACCATTCGATTTGTATCTGTGGTTTAAAAGAATGTGCTCCTGTCTTTTGAGAATGTCTTTTAAATGGTCAACCTGGAGGACACCATAAGTGACGTTCCAGGGACACCAGAGAGAAACTCCACATGCTCTCTCTCATATATGGAACTGAAAAAAATTACCTCTTAGGAGCAGAGATAAATAATGATGACCAGAGACTAGGAAGGATGGGGGAAGGGGACAGAATAGAGGGCTTTTGTGATTAACAGAAGAGTTTTTGGTGTTATAAAAAATAGAAAAAATGTAGTTAACAACCACCTACCATATATCTCAGAGCAACTAAAAAAGAGGATTTAGAAGGTTCCTAATAAAAAGTTAAGGATAAATGGTTGAGATGATGGAATGCCAGTTACTCTGATTTAATTATCACACTTTGTCATCTTGTATGGGGAGATCACAGTGTACCCACAAATATGTGTCAGTAAGGAAATGTGTATATGAAATAAATAACAGATATGTATAGAAACTGAATAAAATTTAATTGTGATTTTGCCATATTCTTTTTTCTCAGAAAATATTCTGAAAGCTTGTTTACGTGTCTTAATCAGCAGATGAGATGGATGTTTATTTTTTCCTGATATTTTAGGGTCCTCAGTGTGCACACTTTTTCTGAACTCTTCAGGCTCTTCATCTGACTGTGTACTGAATTCCTGCTCCTAGGCTGCTGGGCTTTTGTTTGTTTCTTTCTTTCTTTTTCCCTTTCTCTTCCCTCTGTGGAGTGTTCAAGATTATATCTGCACAGGCCAGACCTCCAGCTGTCACACCCTGCTCCCTTCACCCTGCTGACCTTGGATGGCTGCAGCCATCTCCAGGGTGTACTCTCAGGGTGTACTCTCAGGGTGTAACCAGATTATCCTTCCTTCTATAGAGTGTGTGTTGGGGACAGTGGGCACACTTCTGCTGGAAAACCCACTTGGGCAGAATGGACTCACTCACCAAGGTCTTCTGTATGAAGCAGCCAAGGTGTTTGGTCTTCGGAGCAGGAAGCTGAAGCTGTTTCTAAATGAGACGCAAACACATGGTAAGGGCATTACAGACAATAAGTTTTTTCTTTTGTTTTTCTTTTGTTGAAAGTAGTTTTAATGCCAATTACCACTAGTGCATGTGTGGGAGATAGTACTGTTGTCATCTTTTTGTTGTAATGTCAGAATTTTACTATTTTAACCTTTTTAATATTTAAAAATTCAGGCAACTTGGGATTTACTAGACTTTTAGAGTCAGGATTTATGTCTTTCAGCACTTAGGGAAAATTGCTAGATACCTTTTCTAAAGTTACTTCTGTTTTCTTCTCTCCAGTATCATTTCTTTCTGGAACTTTGATTACACATATTTTAGACAAACCTTACTCTGTCCTACCTCCCTCTTACTCTTCATGTCTCCCCTTGTGACCTTGCATGCCACATTCTCATCAATTTGGCTGATTTGTCTTACCCCTGCTCTGCCACAGGTCAGGTATTATTTTGGTTGGTTTGTTGTTTTCTGTGGCTTCGTTTAGATTTTGCCTTTGTCTTTAATTTTCTGCAGTCTGGCTATATTGCAACTGTGTATAGGTGTTTTGGCACAAGATATTTTCGCATCTGCTGTACAGTTTTGATTCTGCATCTCCTTTTAATTATTTCTGAGAGCTTTACTACTGCCTGCCTTGCCTGTCTGTCCTATTTGTTCCGTACCATGTCTGTGGAAGCCTAGTTTTAAGGAGTGTTTTCTCTAGTTCCTTGGAGACACTGTTAACCAGTCCCGTTAGAAGCTCAGTTATTTTGGGCTGCAGAGTGTTAGGAAAGCTGTGACCCAAATATGCAAAAGGGGGACCAGCAGTTGGTGTAATGGCTGTCGACTGTGGTTTGAGTCCCCGACCTGGTGGCTTAAACTCAGGCTGGGCGCATGTGCGTGCGTGCCCAGGATCCTGAGAGGAGAATGGAGAAGGGATTGCGACATGGCCATCCCCCTGGAGGGTGATTTTTTGCTTTCTGGCGAGCACATGCACCCTGTAGCAAAAACCTCTCCAGAAAAATAACACACACACACACAAATATGCAAAAGGACCAGCGTTCTGGTGGAGACAAGGTCTGTCAGCACCAACTCAAAATGAGAGACAAGTGCTCTGGCTTGATTTCATGTGGCTGCTGCAACATTTTGCCTCCAGCTGGTGCTTAAGGAAACAGGAGTTCAACTTCTGATGGTTCCAGAGGCCAGACATCTGTATGCACTCAGCTGTCAGCAGGGCCGCAGTTCTAAGAGGTTCTTAAGAAGAATCATGTTTTGCCTCTCCCAGCCTCCGTGGCTCTTGGAGTCCTTGACTTGTGGCCATATCACTGCAGTCTCTGCCTCTGTGTTCACATAACCTCTTCCTCTTATTTCTCTTTTACCAAAGAAGGTGACAATCACAGCTTCCAGGGCTTTAGAGTGTGAGCAGCTCTCTAGAGAGGCCACCCATCCCAACCCTTGGAAGGGTGCTTTCTCTCTCAGATCCACTGCATTCTCTCCATGGTTATTTTCTATAGTAAAGGATCTTATTCCCATGTACTCTTTTGCTATGCAGGTTCCTTATTTGAGTTTCCAGTTTTTCGTGAAGAGTTTAATTAGACTTCTGAGTCCATGTAGATCATAGATTTTTTTTTTGGAGAGGTTTTTGCTATAGGGTGCATGCGCTCGCCAGACAAACAGAGAGAGACAGAGAGACAGAAAGCAGGAAATCACCCCCCAGGGGGGATGGCCACGCCGCAATCCCTTCTCCTCCATTCCCCTCTCGGGATCTTGGGCACACACGCATATGCGCCTGGCGTGAGTTTTCAGCCACCGGGTCCGGGACTTGAACCTCAGTCGACTACGTGGGAGACCAGCGACATAGCCATTATGCTAACTGCTGGTTCCCCCGATCATAGACTTTTTATTTGCTCCTTTTTATAGCCCTTTAGTGCCAAAAGAACTAAACCCACAGTGACTACCAGAAATTATTACTATGTAGGTACCTATGGGAGTCATTGTTTTGGGGCTCTGGGTTTTCCTTTTTCTTCCCTGTTCAGCTTTCAATTTTTTTTTTTTAATTTTTTGCAGTATTTTAAAAAGGTGAAGCCTTACTTTTTTTCTTTATGTTTTTCATATTTTTTTAACATTCAATCACTGTGTATCATTATAGCATACCAAATGAATTTTCCCGTCCTGAATACATTGTTTATTGGTTCAATCACGTATATTAACATACATATTATCAACAGTTAATTTTCCATTTTATATCTCTTAAATGTTTTGCTTCTTTCATTTTCCCCTTGACTCACTCGCTCACACCCTCCCCCATTTCCCACCTTCCTCTCACACTGTCTCTGGTATCCACAGTTGTTCTTCATGCCTTTATACCTTCCAATCTTTCAGTTTCTGTGACAGACTGTAGACATCTGGTATATATTGAGTGGGGACATAGAGTGCCTCCCTTTCATAGTCTGGCCAAAGCCTTATTTCTACTCGAGTTCTTTTCTTTGCTGACCTATAATGAAAAACCACCACAGTATTTCAGACTTAATTTCAGTGACTCTGCCTTTTTTTCTTTCTTGTCATCTAGTGTAGAACCCCGTCATCCATGGATGTCCTCAGCTACAGCCTATATTCCTCCACCAAGCTGTCTTCATGAACTTTCCTCCCTTGGTGGTGTTTTCCTGCTTAAAGCACCAAAGCATTCCATTTTCTGATGCTTCCAAATCTCTGGCTTGGTGTACAAAATCATTCCTGTTCTGGCCTTTTCCTGTCTTTCTGGGCATGTTCATGAATCTTTTACTGTATCAGAAGGCTTTTTTCACCGTTCCTCCAGCACACATGGTTCTTTCATTGTGATGTGGTACTAATGAGAGTTTCCTGTGAGGGTAGCTACTGTCTTGATAAGCTTATATGAAACTTCAATTCTTGTTTCTTATCCCTCCAAGCTGTTGGTCCCCAAGTGCTTGTGCGGGAGCTGAGGAACTGTCATGTCTCACTTGTTTCATGAAGGTGTAAGTGCATGGTGGGAATAGGCAGGGATGGAATTATGTCTGTGAATTCAATATTTATCAAACTACTAAGTAATGTGGCCAGGGCTCCCCTATGCTTTATTACTGTATTTTTTACTCAATGAGGCTAGCCAGGCAATAGTTTAGTAGGCAAGAGTTTACTGACCCAAGATTACCATAAAACTGGGATTTTTTCCAATCAAGAATCTTTTTTCCTACTAATAGCATAGCCTTGCATTCATCATGTTTTTTCTTTCCAAAATTATCTTTCATACATAAGACAATTTCTAATTTTAATAGATTAGGAAAATTAATTAGAAGAATCACAAAAGGCTTACAACTTTAGAAGTTCTTTAATGTCTTGACTGTTCCACTATACTTTGTCATCTCTAGATCTTGTAATTAAGGAGACAGCTTTGAGAGTATTTTCACATCCAGAAATGCCTGCTAAGATGAGAACTTTTTTTTTTTTAATGCCAGAGGGCATGTGCAAGAGAAAGAGAGGGAGAAAGCACTCTCTAAAGGGGTCCAGTCATGCCACAATCCCCTTTCTCCAATTCTTCATCCTCTGAGGATTCTGGGCACATGTACATGTGGACAAACCACTGGGACCAGGACTCAAACCCTGGCCACTCTGTGCTATCTGACTTTCTCTACACACTGCTCAAACACTACACTAGGGCTGGGCTGGCCCAAAAGCTATTTTCAAAGAAAGCTGGTCCTTTCCCTTCAAATTTAGATCAGGCTAGAAGCAAAGTGTCCCACCTTATGCAAATAACTTTTTAAAGTTTTCTTTTGTGGGTCAGCCCCACAGCTAAGTCCTGTACATTGAGAAACACAGCCTGTGGTTTGAATCCTGGCCCCAACAGCTTGAAAAACACACCAGGTACATGTGTGTACATGCCCTAATCCTGACAGGATGGAGAAATGGAAGGAAAGGATTGTGGCATAATGATGCTCCTGGAGGGGTGCTTTCTCTCTCAGGCGAGCACATGTGCTCTGTGGCATTAAAACATTTCTTTTCCCTCTCTTTTTGGTTCTTTTGTTTTCATGCCTTTGCTGTATTTTAATTCTTTTCATTTGTATTACACTTTTGGATGCTCAGCATTTTCATTATCAGTGTTAGATCTTGTATCTTTTGACAGGATCTCTTCAGCCTTTGGAAACTTCCTGCTTTCTAGCATAGCAATGTGTCTTACTACCCTAAACCTGAATACAGCTGTTCTTCCCATTATGGGGAGTTACATTTAGTAACCACATATATGAGCTACTAAGTGGCACTGCTTCTAGGCCTTTTCTGAAGACATAGGAAATATCTATTTATGAGAAAAAAAATGAAACATACCCTAGGTTATACCCAGAGTTCACGAGTTGTGAGGTGAGGACACAGACCTTTAGAAGTCCCTGATGCTTCACCTAAAAATACTCACTCCAACTGTAGTAGTTAATGTTCAGCTCCAAATCCCAGGGGAAATCCATATAAGACATGTCACTTCTGGCACCAATTGCAAACTAGGGGTTTCCCCCACACCACCCTCAGAGTATGTTCTTTGCTAGAACTCACAGGCTTACTGAAAGGTATTACATTCTTAGTTTCACTTCTAGGAAAAGGATGCCAAAGAAAGAGATACACAGGGCACACTCCATATGGGGTCCATCCAGGAGCTTAAGATCACACACACACACACCCCATGGAGTCATGGCCAGTGTGTGACCATACTCAGGGTCTTACCCACTAGGGAAGCCTACCCAACACAGTGTCCACAGTTTCCACTGAGGCTTTATTATGTAGGCATGATTGATTCATTGCCCACATGTTCTTTTTTTGTTTTTTTTTTTGGAGAGGTTTTTTTGCTATAGAGTGCATGTGTTCGCCAGACAGACAGAGAGAGACATAGAGACAGAAAGTGAGAAATCACCCCCCAGGGGAGATGGTCACGCCACAATCCCTTCTCCTCCATTCTCCTCTCGGGATCTTGGGCACGCACGCACACGCGTCTGGCGTGAGTTTTATGCCACCCGGTCCGGGACGCAAACCGCGGTCGACTATGTGGGATTCCAGCGACATAGCCATTATGCTAACTGCTGGTTCCCGTGAGAAAGCAAACCGCCAGGTCTGGGATTCGAACTGCAGTCAGCCATGTGGGAGTCCAGCACCCTTAACCACCATGCCACCTGCAGGCCCCACATGTTCTTAATCTCAGCATCATTGTGTAAGCATAAACTGGAAGGTATGGTTGAATTGCCACCATCAGTAGCAATGACAAACCTATCAGGAAATTCCAAGGATTTAGAGGTTCTGCCAGGAGCTGGGATAAAGGCCAAACCTTTCTTAAGATGACATCAAGGGCCCAGCAGGTGGCATGGTGGTTAAGGTGCTGAACTTCCATATAGCCGACTACAGTTCAAGTCCTTGACCTGGAGGCTTGCTTTCTCATGCACACTCACTTTCTCTCTCTCTCACTTTCTCTCATGAGTACATGTGCCCTATAACAAATTTAATAATAATAATAAGTGAAATAATTCTTTCC
>NW_006198512.1:220128-221765 GCF_000334495.1 Tupaia belangeri chinensis | reverse complement strand
TACTACACACAAAGTAACATTTTAAAATAATCACTCACAATAGGTAGAGTACTGATTATTAAAATTTTTTCTTTCCATTCTAGAAATTACAGAAGACATCCCCATGAAGACTTTGAACATGAAAACTGTTTATGTTTCTGTATTACCAACAACAGCAGGGTTCTAACACTCATCACTGTGACTCAGTCTCCCTGATTTAGACCCACCCCTGAATACTTACACATATACATACTTGGACACAGTGAAGATATTTCCTTCAGGTGCATTATAATATGCTGATTTTTATCTAAAGTTTAAATAGAACTGATTGATTAAGGACTGGAGACCTCATAGTCATGTTCACATTTCACCATAAACACCTATCTAGTCATACTGAGGGGGAAGTTACAGTGTTACCTCAGCAACACAAACTTTTATTTCTGTACTTGAGTTCTTAAACACAGAAGATAGAAGCAATTTAAGTGTACACATACACACACATACATATATTACATCATTTTATGGCCTTTTAAAACTTACTTGAGACCTCTTGAAGAAATGGACATGTTATATATTTCTCCTACCTGGATTATCCTGGGTTGATGAACTATTTTAAGTTTCGGTAAATCAGAACAATAAACAAACTATCAAATGTAAATATGTTGGAAGTAGTTTATTCTCCCATAGTTAATAAAAGTTCAGATTTTTAAACTTGGAAGAACATAAAAACTTAATAGTGACTTTTGTCTTAAGACAGTGGACTGAACATCTGATATCACTTCCCACAACTCCTGGGTGATAATTTAGCTCCCCAAGCAGATGCCAAGACAAAAAAAGATAATGTAGGGACCAGCAGATGGCATAATCACTAAGTCGCGGGATTCTCATGTAGCTGACTGCGGTTCGAGTCCTGGACCCAGTGGCTTAAACTCATGCCAGGCACATGTGCTTGCATGCCCAAGACCCTCTGAATGACTTCTTCACTACTGAAGAAATTAAGGCTGAAATCAAAAAAATTTATGGAAACAAATGATAATGAGTACACAAGTGTCCAGAATCTATGGGATACAGCAAAAGCAGTCTTAAGAGGGAAATTCATAGCAATTAGTGTGCATAAGAAAAGAATGGAAAGATGAAAATAAGATAACCTATCATCATGCCTCAGGGAATTGGAAAAACAACAGCAAACGAACCCCAAAAATGCCAGGCGAAAAGAAAAGTTCGAGCAGAAATGAAATAGAAAATAAACAAACCATACAGAAAATAAATGAAAGCAAAAGGTGGTTCTTTAAAAAGATTAACAAGATCGACACACCATTGGCTAGGCTGATCAAGAAGAAGAAAGAAAGAAACCAGATTAATCAAGTATGTGATGAAACAGGCAATATTACAACAGACATAGCAGAAATAAAAAATATCATTAGAGGATACTATGAGCGACTGTGCCAACAAACAAGATAACTTGGAGATGGACAAATTCCTGGGTGCATATCATCTACCAAGATTGAATCAGGAGGACATAGAAAACCTGAATAGACCCATAACAAGCCCAGGAGATTGAATCAGTAGTAAATAACCTCCCAACAAAGAAAAGCCCAGGTCAAGATGGCTTCACTTCTGAATTCTACAAAACTTTTTTTTTGGAGAGGTTTTTTTTT
>NW_006198512.1:218141-218688 GCF_000334495.1 Tupaia belangeri chinensis | reverse complement strand
GTGGTGGGGCTAATTTACATTCCCACCAGCAGTTTGAGAGAGTTCCCCTTTCACCACACCCCCCCAACACTTATAATTTTTTTTTTTTTAATCTTAGACATCTTCCATATTCTTCCAGGAAGTGGAAGAATTTGGAAGATTTACTGCTGAGTGAAGCAAGCCAGGCTATGAAGGAGAGACACTGTATGTCCCACTTAATATATACCGAGTGTCCATACTCTGTAACTGAAACTGACGGGCTAAAGGATGTACAAATACAAGAGGTGGATGTGAATTGCAGATGTGTGTGTGGAAGAGTGGGGCCTGGGGAAAAACATTTGGAGAAGGGATACGGAGACAGCATTGTTGAGACAAGGAGGTAGTATTATATTTTGATCAACTGGACCAAACAGAAATGTTCACATATTTAAATGATCACCTTGTAAGCTAAATAATGTGATTGTATTAAAAAATGTAAAAATAAATAAAAATAATTAATGAAAAAAAAGGAAGGAACCCCTTTCACCGTAGCCACAAGATGTATAAGATCCCCCCTGAGGGATGATTT
>NW_006198512.1:209672-216885 GCF_000334495.1 Tupaia belangeri chinensis | reverse complement strand
AAAGTGCTTGCACATCCATGTTTATTGCAGCATTATTCACAATTGCCAAGACATGGAACCAACCTAAATGTCCACAACCTGATGAATGGATTGGAAAAGTGTGGTATATATACTCTATGGAATACTACTCAGACATAAAAAATAACAAGATTTGATAGAAAGTGGTCAGATATGGAGGATCTATTGCTGAGTGAAGTAAGCCAGGCTTTGAAAGAGAGATATTGTATGTATTCACTTAATATATACCGACTATCCGCACTCTTGTAGAGAGCGAAAAATTGGAGGACATAAAAGCAGTGAAAGTACTTAATGAGAATAAGACAGTGTGGAATTGGAGGAGTGAAGAGGATAGAGAAAGATAGCAAGAGAACAATAAAGAGGCAGGACATTAGTGGGAAACAGATATGGCTTATTACCTGTTGATGATGACATGTATAGTATTCTCAACTGGATTGGTCTGAGAAGTATTTCATGATGGGTAAAGTCTTTTTATAAGCAAAATAGTGATTGTTTAAAAAATAATTAGAATAACAATAATGATTGGGAAAAACGTAGAAAAGATTGAATGATGAAGTGAGGAGATGAATGTTTCTGTATTGACTGACATGCAGGGCATTCCCTTTTGAAAAAGCAATGTAATACACTGTAAAGTTATATGTAATCCGGGACCAGCAGTTAGCGTAATGGCTATGTCGCTGGACTCCCACATAGTCGACCGCGGTTCGTGTTCTGGATCTGGTGGCTTAAAACTCACGCTGGGCGCATGTGCGTGCGTGCCCAAGATCCCGAGAGGAGAATGGAGGAGAAAGGATTGCGGCATGGCCATCCCCCCCTGGGTGGTGATTTCTCGCTTTCTGTCTCTCTGTCTCTCTCTCTGTCTGGCGAGCGCACACGCCCTATGGCAAAAATCTCTAAAAAAAAAAAAAAAAGTTATACGTAATCCAATGTAATGTAAAGAAGATTATGATGATAATAAAAATAAATAAATAAATAAAATGAACCCTTCTCTATTTTAAAAAAAAAGAAGAATAAAGGCGAGAGAGAGCCGGCATTAAGCAGAGGGAGACTTCAGTGTGACATCTGAGGAAAGGAAGATTCACTAATAAAGGCCTGGACTACAGAGTAACTCTGAGATGAAGTATTGTCCAGGACAATGGAGATTCCCCATTAATCTGGAAATCACATGGTCAGCCACAGGCTGGGATTCTAAGTCAACCTGAAACACACCAGGTGCATGCATACCCAAGATCCTGACTAGTTAGAGGGTTGGGGAAAGGAGTTACAATGTTTAGGGGTTCCTGTCTCTGTCTTGCACTTTGTCTTTTACATGCTCTCTCACAAAAGAAAAAAAAAACTGTTTTGTTGTTGTTGTTTTTTGACTTGTTGTGTGTGCTCACTAGAGAGACAGATGAGTGAGAAAGCATCTGCCACTGGAGACAGTTATGCTGTAGTTCTTTCTCCATTTCTCTTGGGATTTTTGGCATGCATGCATAAGCATCTGGTGTATTTTACAAACCCCAGAGTCTAGGACTCAAACTGTGCAGTCGGGTATATGGGATCCAGCCATCTTCACCACCACACCACCAACTGGCCCAAAAGAAACTTCTGAAAAGAGAAATACGAGGTTTAGGCCTTGAATAAAATTCTCAAAGTGTTTTGAAAGTAGCATAATGCAATAGAAATCAAGTTCTAGCCTTTCAGTTAGAGTTGCTTAACAGCCCAGGTTTACTCACCTGGCACGACTTAGGTTTCATAGAGTCACGTTTATCTCAAGTCCACATGCTTGTGATTCCATGGCATGGTATTACTGACATGGTCAGCCTTTCACCCACTATCATGACAAGGCCTAATTTAGCCTGTCACAAAGAGTTTCTTTTGCTGGGCCAGCAGGTGGTGGTGTGGTTAAGGTGTTGGAATTCCCACATGGGCTACCGCAGTTCAAGGCCCAAACCTGGCGACTTGCTTTCTAACTCTCCCTCTCTCGCTGGCAAAACTAATGTGAAATAAATAAATAAATAAATAAATAAATAAATAAAAATATATTTTTTGGTAATGAGTTTCTTTTGCTTAAATCCTTTGTGATCCTTTGTGTTTGTTGTGGATGGATCTAGGTAGGAAAATGTTTGCTGGTTGTCTTGCTCTTATTTTGAGTCAAGGCAGGTCATCCTTCAGGCTACAGGGCCCTTTGCGGTTGTTTATTCCAAAAATGGATTAGTTTTCAACTTCCTTACCTTCAGTCATTCCAGGTCCACTTCCTTGAAACATCATGGGGGAACTACTCATATCTTATTCTCACAATTCCATTACAAATTCACATTTACTTATATCTCCCTCTCCCATTTTTATTCATAGGGTTTTGTGGTGATATTCTTTCTTGTATTTCAAGGAAATAACATCTTAGTATAAACAATTGGAAATGCAGAGTGGCAAGTTGTCAGAATAGGAATTATCTGGCTCCACTACCCCCAGAAATCCAAGTAACATTATCCACAAACATGAATACCCTCATGGCGCTGGCCCTGTAACACAGTGGTTAAGCATGGTGCAGAGGGAGCCAGATCCCACGTGGCCAACCACAGTTTGAATACTCTACAGCTGCTTGAAAAACATGCTGGGTACATGTACATGCATGCCCCAAATCCTAAGGGATTGGAGAAATGGAACAAAGGATTGCAGCATGACCATGCCCCATGGTGGGAGGGAGAGGCTTTTCTCCGTCCCTGACAAGCATATGCATCCTCCTGCAATTATACCCTGTGAATATCCCAGGATTGAGGTATGAGTCTGAGACACCCTCTTTCAACCATAGAACTGAGAGCAGCTGGACATGATAAGAGGCATGGTTTCATTTTGACCACATTCTCTCCTCCAAGCCAGCATGGTGCTACATGCAAGATTCCCTAACATGCACAGGCTTTACATAGGGAGGAGAGACATTCTGCCTTCCCATCATTCTGGGACCCTTGCAGGTGGAACTTTGATCACCCCACAGGAAACAGATATCAACAGGGCTAGGCCACCTGGGGTCAGTCACAAACAGTAGGGATGAGATCCAGTGATCAGCACACAAAATTTGCTGGTAGCTCTGCATTCTGGCCAGTGGAGTTGTATCGAGCCTAGACAACAGATCTGCAGGATGTATAATGGACAGGTCTCCCAAACTCAAATCCCTGGCCTACTTCCTCACCCAGCCCCAATGTTCTTAGAACTTCCTCAGACTGGGAGTTGGGGCAAATGAGCAATCATCTACAGAGGTTGCACCTGGCTGCAATCAGATGCAACCACTGAGCTGTGACACAGGCAAGGCCTGGGGTGCTCCTTAATCCTCAGGTCAGAAGGGAGGACAAGACTGGCTATTATAGGTGGAGGAAGAATATGACTGACCAGACCCAGCTGTCAAGCAATGATTCAACAAGCCCCAGTGTGCTCCTTAACCTCTTACTAGAGGACAGTATCTACAGATGGAGCATCTGAGCCTTCCTGGACCCAGCTGCTTAACCTCAACTCAGTCAAACCCTGGGACTCTCCTTAAGTCCACACTGGGCAAGGAGACAAGAGCAGGTTAGCACATCTCTGCTGAGGGGAACATCTGACCTGTCCTGACCTGGGGGGACAGTCGAACAGGTTTCCTGAGGGAAGGAGTGAGAGCTGAGATAAGCGGCGCAGTTTTACAGCACGGAGACGACACAGCGTCTTCAGGGTCATCTGTTTATTGTGGGCAGCACGGAGACGACGCAGTGTTACAACTCTTCAGGGTCGCGTCGTCTATTTTGAGCAGCACGGAGACGACGCGGTGTCACAGCTCTTCAGGGTCATCCGGGGACGACTCAGTGTTACAACTCTACAGGGTCTTCTGGAGATGATGCAGTGTAACAACTCTTCAGGGTCTTCCAGGTCATCTGTGTCATCTTCCTGGTCGTCTGGAGATTGTGGGCCAGGGATCGTGGTTATATACACGCTGGTGGGCCATGATTGGTTGTAAAAGGTGGGTTATGATTGGTTGCTTTTGGGCCAATCATGAGGTGCCAGATATGCAAATCTGAGGGATTCTAGTGGCCAATCAGAGTATGGTTTCGAAGGTCAGGTTTTTTTTGAAGGGAACCAATTGTGGCCTTTGGCATTGTGTAATTGTTTGCTTTCTGAGAAACCGGCAATATTCGCTGGTGTGCAGCCTCCCACACTCAAGCTCCACTAATCTTTGGTGTTGTGCTTAAAGATGCCCTAGGCTGGAAGGCAAGCCCATGTTCATGCATATCTATGAGGCATAGACTTTGGTCCTGCCCACCCATCCCAAATGGTTGAGTAGCAATTTCAGAGATCTTGCCTGGCCTTGGAGCCCAGCACATGACCCTATTCAAGTATAGATCCAAAATGCAGTACTGGCCAGTCAGGGAAGTTAAACTGTAACACTGCATGATTAGAGGCAATTCCAGAGCCCAGCCAACAGCTCCACCTTACTGCAGAGCCTAACCAATGGTACCTCTGGACGTCAGCACAGCCAGCAGTTGCACTCAATCTCAGAGAACAGGTAACAGCCCAACCCATTAGAAAACATAACAGCAAGAGGTACCTATTTGGGGTTGCTACCATTTGGCCCACTTGGAATCCCAGGCTAGACTCAGTAGTGAAAGTCTACTGCTGGAAAACTGGAAGAGGTGGCCATTTCCTTAAATGTCTGTATCAATGAAGGGCATAAGATGTAGGGAGCAGCTGGATCACGGATGATAATAGTGCCATTAGTGTAAGCAGAGACAAGGTCCTATGCTGCAAGGCAAAGTCCCACTATCTTGAGCCAACACTGCAAGACAGTGAAAATTAAGGGAAACTATGTGTCAACCAGAGAAGACCAGGGGAGACAAGAGGAGGCTAGTTCAGAACTACAAGACACAAGATGTTCCACAGCTTCAGTTGATAACGGGCTTCACATTCCAATTCTCCCTTCCCTTTTGCCCTATAAAAGAATAAACTTAGGAATGGTTCAGCACCACAATTACATCCATCAGAGGTGCCCATACCCCTCGGATCCCTGCTTTTCTTGTGAGTCTATTTTTTTCAATCCATCCTTACTCCCCCTCAGGTTCACACCTCCCCACGCAGGTCATGGAATTAAGGATGATAAAAATTTAGGGAAATAACTCACCACCAAAATAAACAAATAATGCTCCAATAATGGGTCCTGAAGAAATGGAGACCTATGAAATGAATGACAAAGAGTTCAGAATTAAAGTTCAGGAAACTTCTTCAGTGCCCACTCCCACAAGAATGTGCTCTCTTTCTTTCTCTCTTCTCTCTGTCTCTCCCTTCTCTGTCTCTCCCTTTCTGGTTAGCACATGTATCCTGTGGCTCATAAACAAACCAAAATCAAAACACAAAACAATGTATGTCTGTAATGTAGAGGAAATGAATAAATTCCTAGACACATAGAACCTATCAAGACTGAATTAAAATCTGAAATAGAAAACCTGAACAGGATTTTGACCACAGAAGATCCTCTGGAAATCTGGACTTCACCCTCCTGCTCCCCAGTCTAGCCAATAGTCAGATTGAACTCCAAAAGATAGGAAAAAATGTACAATCTATCAGATGACCAGAAACCACCACAGAGGCCCAAGAAATATGAGAAACAAAGAAAATATCTCTCCTCAAGTGGAAAAGAATAACTCCTCTTCCTCTGCAAAGAATGCAGGGGAACTCATGGAAATGTCAGATAAAGAATTTAAAATATTCATGGTAACAAAGCTAACAGAAATGCAAGAGAATACAGACAATGAACTCCAGAAAATGCAGGAGAAAAGGGACACCAAGTTCCAGGTGTTGAGGAAGTTCTTGCATAATCTGAAAGAGATTATTGCACATCATAAAAAAGAATTAAACAGAATTGTTAGAGATGAAGGTTGTAATACAGGAAATCAAAACTTCCCTTGAAAATTATCAAAAACAGATTTGACCATGCAGAAGATAGAAACTCAGATGTAGAAGATAGAACCTCTGACAGAAAAACTCATCAAAAAGACAGAAAATAACCCAAAAAAATGAGAATAACGTATGAGTAATACTGGATACCATTAAGCGCCCAAACTTCTGGATCATTAGTATCCCAGAAGGTGAAGAAACCAATAAGGGCATTGATAATCTATTCCATGAAATCTTGGAAGAAAACTTTACAAACGTAGAGAGGCATTGAAAGATCCAGACCCAGGAAATGCAAAGGATCCCATATAGAATTGACCCAAGATCTTCGCTGAGGCACACCATAGCCAGATTGACCAAAACCACAGACAGAGACAAGATACTAAAATTAGCAAGAGAGAAACGTCAAGTGACTTTCAAAAGGTATTCCATAAGGCTAACAGCAGACCTTTCATTGGAAACAATGCAAGCAAGGAAAGAATGGGAAAATATATTCAAAGTGTTAAGTGAGAAACAATTTTAACCAAGAGTACTATACCCAGCAATATTATCTTTGATATAAAAAAAAGACGAAAACATTCTCAGATAAACAACATCTGAAAGAATTTACCAGCACCAGACCAGCACTCCAAGAAGTGAGGAAGGGAGTACTATACCAGGAAAACTAAAGTTGGACACAGAAATAAGAGCACAAGACAACCAAGAGTATGGCCAGCCTAAAGGTAGGGACAAGTCTGGAGTTGAATGTTAACTTCCAGAGTTTAAATGGAAAGATCAGATCACAGTAACACTGCAAATTCAGTAGAAGAGAGATTAATTACGAGTCTGAACTAGTGAAATAGAATTTTTTTTTTTTACTTTAGACTAAAACATTACTGATTTTCTTCGATGCTCTGATTTCTATATTTAAGGATTTTTGTCTTCTCTTGAACTGTTGGTAGGTCTACCTACCTACTATTTGAACTAAATCCTAGCCTTTTTCCTGCTTTAATTTTTAAGTTTTAAATTTCTCTTAACATTTTTTGATTTTGAGCTATTAAAATTAAAACTTTCTTAAAATAAAAAATACATTTAAAAATACCTACTAATACTGGGGATCAGTAGGCGGTGTGGTGGTTTAAGGTGCTGGACAACACTCCCACATGACCGACCATGGCTCAAGTCCCAGACCTGGTGGCTTGCTTTCTCACTTTCCCTCTCTCTCTGTGTCTCTCTCTGGTCAAACTGAAATGGATGAATGAATAAATAAAATAAATAATTCTTCAAAAAAAAAAAAAAAAACCATAAGGACCAGCAGGGGGGT
>NW_006198512.1:205290-209375 GCF_000334495.1 Tupaia belangeri chinensis | reverse complement strand
AAAAAAAAATCAATAAAAAAGAAAACTTGAACAGATCAATAATGAATAATGAGTATAAATGGTAATAAAAAGTCAACTATAAAAGAAAGGCCCTGGAGACCAGTCAGTGGTGTGGTGAAAGCAGCTGGATCTCACATGGCCAACTGTTCAGGTTGAGTCCTGGACCCAGCAGCTTGAAAGGCATACTAGGCATGAGTGTATGTGTGCCCAAAATCCCAAGAGGAGAATGGAGGAGAAGGGATTGCAGTGTGGTCACCCCTCCTGGGGACTGGCACAGTGATTTCTCACCACCACCACCACCACCATCATTTTACCACCCATCTCTCAGGCAAGTATATGTGCTCTATAGCAAAAATAAATAAAGAAAAATTTAAAAAAAAGTGTTTAAGTAAGTGAATAAATAAGATCAACCTGGGACTAGAGGGCTTCACAGCTGAATTCTACCAATCATGTACAGGACTAATACCAATTTTTCTCAAATACAAAAAAATGTAAGAAAAGGGAATACTGCCAAACTCATTTTACGAGGTCAGAATTATCCTGATACCAAAGTCTGACAAAGATATTACGAGAAAAGAAATTATAGACCAATATACCTGACGAACATAAATGCAAAAATTCTGAACAAAATATCAGGTGGTATGTTGGTTAAGGTGCTGGACTTTCATGGGGCTGACCATGGTGGCTTGAAAAATCGTGCTGAGCATGTGTACATGTGTGTACAATATCCCAGGAAGAGAATGAAGGAAAAGGAATTGTAGTGTGGCCAACCCCTTTTGGGGGGGGTGACTTCTCACTTTTTCTATTTTCAACTTGAGCTCATACCCTATGGGCAAAAAAGAAAGAAAGAGAGAGAGAGAGAGAGAGAGAGAGAGAGAGAGAGAGAGAGAGAAGGAAAGAAGGAAGGAAGGAAGGAAAGAAAGAAAGAAAGAAAGAAGGAAAGGAAAGAAAGAAAGAAAGAAGAAAGAAGGAAGGAAGGAAGGAAGGAAGGAAGGAAGGAAAGAAAGAAAGAAGAAGGAAGGAAGGAAGGAAAGAAAAAGAAAACTAGCAAACTAAATTTAACAAAATGTTAGAAGAATCATCTACTGTGATCTAGTGGAATTCATTCCTGAGATGCAAAACTTGTTCAGTGTATGCCAATCAGTAAATGTGATTCACCACATTAACAAAATGAAAGTTGAAACTTACATGATGCAGGGAAAAAATTAACAAAATTTAACACTCATGATAAAAACACTCAACAAACAGGTTTGGAGAACATATGCACTTCACACTAAAAGCCATGTATAGCAACCCTGTAGCTAACATCAGACTCGACAGTGAAAAGCTGGCAGCTTTTCTTCTAAGATCAAACAAAACAAGGATGCCCATTCTCACTACTTCTTTTCAATGGAGTTCTGAAAGTCTTAAAGCAATTAGGCAAGAATAAGAAATAAAAGGCATACTGAGAACAAAAACAAGATTCGTTCGGACCTCTACTGAGGTGGCCTGGAGGGTCAGGTCTTAGGGTTCCAAAATGTACCAATCATCCTGTACCTGGGAAGAAGGATGAAGCTGGGTGTGAGTGAGGCCGACATGGCAATAGGGGAAGAGTTGAATGCCAGTTGGTTCAGGGATGCCTGTGAGATGGGCACCTGTCTACCTACCACCTTAGAGACAGATCCAGACACCTTGGACATCCCCTTCCCCAGATTATGATGCCTGGTAGTGGAGGCACATGTTGGTCATGAAGGATTTCAGCAACATGTACTAGGCAGATCCTGAAGGGGTCCACCTCCTTGGATTGTTGCTAAAGCAGATATAGTGGACAGGTTAGAGCAATTAGTCACATTTCCAATGCCTAAATATGTCAGAATTCAGAATAATTTAATTTTTTAAAATTTTGCTATAGGGTGAGTGTGCTCACCAGAGAGAGAAAAAGAGAGGGGGAAGAAATCACCCCACCTCCAAGTGGGATAGCCATGATGCAATCCCTTCTCCTTTAGTCTCAGAATTTGGGGCACCCATACACATTTATCCAACATGATTTTTTTTTTTGGAGAGATTTTCACTGTAGGGCACGTGCGTTCGCCAGACAGACAGAGAGAGACATAGAGACAGAAAGCGAGAAATCACCCCCCAGGGGGGATGGTCACGCCGCAATCCCTTCTCTTCCATTCTCCTCTCGGGATCTTGGGCACGTACACACACGCGCCCGGCGTGAGTTTTAAGCCACCGCGTCCGGGACACGAACCGCGGTCGACTACGTGGGAGTCCAGCGACATAGCCATTATGTTAACTGCTGGTTCCCCCCAACATGATTTTCAAGCCACAAAACCAGGACTTGAACTGTGCAGTCAACCATGTGAGATCTAGCACCTTAACCTCTCTAACTACCTGTTAGCCCTTTAACAGCACATTTGATCTCATCCTCTTGTATTAAAAAAATGTGTACAGTTATGTTTTATTTCCTATGCAATTCCCATTTCAAAAGTAATGTATTAGTATATGGGTGCCAAGATTGAACATGAAGTGAAAAGAGCTCAAGTGTTTGTCATATGCTGGTTTTAAGCAAGTCTGTGTGTTGGCATAGCCGTAAGAATGAGGATATATAAACTCCACAAACACAAGTACAAGATTCTACACAGAGAACTTTTAGCTTTATAAACTGTATATGAAAATGTAAGTATCTTAAAATGAACAGAAAAATGGGCCAGTGGGTGGAGTGGAGGTTAAGGCCCTGGTTCCAAGATAGTCAACTGTTCGATTGAATCCAGGACCCAGTGGCTTGAGAATCACACCTGGCACATGTGCGTGCATGCCCAAAATGCCAAGAGAGTGGAGGAGAAGAGATTGCAGCATGGCCACCCTCCTGAGATGATTTCTCTCTCTTCTCTCTTCTCTGTCTCTCTCTCTCTCTCCCTGTTCTTCTCTAGTGAGTGCAGATGGAGATCTTGGAAAGCCCCTTGACATGCAAGGTCAGCAATCTACTGTTCAATATCTTCAAATGAAGAAGGCAGAAGATAGAACAAATAATATCCTCCAGAAGAGTGCAGAGAAAATAATTGAAACCACAGTAAAGGTAGAATAAACCCATAAAAGGAATCTAAAACACCCACTAAGAGGGAGTCAAACTCTGGGTTTATTGCAAATTGTCTAGGGGCCAGGGGGACTTAAACCCCTGATACTCAGCCTCAGATTCCAGCAATGCCTTGGTGGAATCTAAGTAGGGGCTCTATAATCACATCCGGTCAGCCCTGGATCTAACCACTTAGGAGGGACTTGAACTCCCCAGTCTAGCAGGTCAGTCTCCTCAGGGAGCGCCTCTGCACCAACCCTGTACTCACTGATTTGCAGATACCAAAAGAGGATTGGAAACAGAAAGGAACACAGAAAGGAAGATTCCTCGAGAAGTCTTTTACTAGGACTCCACAGTTTTTGTTGTTTTATATATTTCAATTTCTTTTATACATTCAATCACATATGTCACTTAGCTTGCAAAGTGAATATTCCAACATGTATACATTTCTCACTATTCCAGTTGAGAATTCTATACGCATTATCTTCAATAGATAATGACACATTTCTTTGTCCCATAAATGCCTTGCCTATTTTTCTCTTTAATGTCCTTCCTCAATCTCTCCTCCTTCACCCACCCTTCTTCCACACTGTATTTGGTATTTATAACCATTTTCTGTGTTTCTATATTCTCTAGTCATTCAGTTTCAGCTATAGAGTGTGGACAGTCAGTATATATTAAGTGAAGACATACAATGTCTCCTTCATAAGCTGGCTTACTTAACTCAGCAGTAAATCTTCCATATTCATCCACTTTCTTTCAAAAGACAGGGTCTTGTTTTTTATGGCTGAGTAGTATTCCATAGAGTATATATGCCACACTTTTTCAATCCATTCATCTCTCTCTTTTTTTTTTTTACAAAATGAGTTTTGTATTTAATATAATCTGATAGACTCCTCCCACCCCACCTTCCTCTAAGCCAACTAATCATGGCCTAACCAATATTTAAGAGTATAATGGGAAAAGATTTATACAAATAGGAGGAAAAAAGTGGAATTTATACCTGAGGAGAATATCCCAGAAACAA
>NW_006198512.1:202480-203727 GCF_000334495.1 Tupaia belangeri chinensis | reverse complement strand
CCAGTCGCGGCTTCTGCTCGCTCCCCTCAGGTGACGGTGGCAGCAGAGGGCTCGACCTGGGTCCCCACAATGCACCGCGGGAGAGAGCGGCTCTTCCGGTCGGAGAGAAGAGGAAAGTGTAGGAAAAGGGGCGCGAGGATGAAGAATGAACGTGCCTGCAAGCGAGGGGTGGTGAGGCCGGGCGGTGGCTGGTGACGCAGCAAAATCGGTAGTTCTAGTTGTAGATCTTTGAAGAATTTTAATATTGTTCTCCACAGTGGTTGGACCAATTCCCACCAGGAGTGTAGGAGAGTTCCCCTTTCACCATACCCCTGTCAGCAGTTATCATTTTCTTTTTTAACCTTAGTCATTCTGATTGGGGTTAGGCGGTATCTCATTGTGGTTTTGATCTGCATGAGGGATACTGAGCATTTTTTAATATGCCTTTTGGCTATTCATATGGCTTCCTTAGTGTTTTTCAACTCATCTCCCATCTTTTAATAGGATTTATTATCTATTATCTTTTTGGGGGGACAGTTGCTTGAGTTCCTCGTGTATTCTGGTTATCTTATCTGACTCATAGTTTACAAAAATATTCTCCCATTCTTTTTTTTTTCTATGAATAAATTTATTTAAGAAATACTAGGTTAAGCAATACCAAACAGCACACTTCCTTTCCAGGCTTTTCAAATGGTTATGTGCATTGTCAATCTCCAAGTATTTCTTTTTATTTATTTTTTATTTTTTATTATCATCATAATCTTCTTTATATTACATTGGATTACATATAACTTTACAGTGTATTATATTGCTTTTTCAAAAGGGAATGCCATGCAAGTCAGTCAGTACAAAGACATTAATCTCCCCACTTCAACATTCAATATCTTTTCTATGTTTTCCCCAATCATTATTATTATTTTTTTAAAATAGTCAATCGCTATTTCTCATTTTAAAAATACTTTGCCCACCATGAAATACTTCTCAGACCAGTCCAGTTGAGAATACTATACATGTCATCATCAACAGTTAATAAGCCATATCTGTTTCTCACTAATGTCCTGCCTCTCTATTGTTCACTTGCTATCTTTCTCTATCCTCTTCTCTTCACTTTCCCCATTCCACACTGTCCTATTCTCATTAAGTACCTTCACTGCTTTTATGTCCTCCAATTTTTTGCTCTCTATCATAGAGTGCGGATAGTCGGTATATATTGAGTGGATACATACAATATCTTTCTTTCATAGCTTGGCTTACTTCACTCAGCAATA
>NW_006198512.1:187255-196599 GCF_000334495.1 Tupaia belangeri chinensis | reverse complement strand
GTTTCTTGTAGGCAACAGATAGAGGGTTTCTGTTTTCTTATCCATTCAGCCAGTCTATGTCTCTTAACTGGAGAATTTAATCCATTGACATTCAATGTAATTATTGATATTTCCGTACCTGATCCTATGATTAAGTGAGCCATTTTCTTGGTTGCTTTTCGTTCTCATATAACTGTCTCTGATTTTTTAAGTTTTCCTGGTATAGTACTCCCTTCAGAACCTCTTGAAGAACTGGTCTGGAGTTGGTAAATTCCTTCAAATTTTGTTTATTCAAGAATGTTTTTATCTTTTTTTTTCCATATGAAAGATAATTTTGCCAGGTATAGTATTCTTGGTTGAAATTGTTTTTCACTCAACACTGACTATGCTTCTCCATTCTTTCCTTGCCTGCATTGTTTCCGCCGAGAGATCTGATGTTAGCCTGATAGGGTGACCTTTGTAAGTAACTTGGCATTTCCCTCTTGCGAACTTTAGTATCTTGTCTTTGTCTGTTGTTTTTGCCAGTCTGTCTATCATGTGCCTTGGAGAGAATCTTCTTCGGTTGATTCTACTCAGGGTCCTATGTATTTCTTCGGTCTAGATATTTAAATGCCTTTCTAGATTTGGAAAGTATTCAAATCACCAAAATTCAAAGAGTCCAAAGGCTAGTAGGAAAGGGTCAGAGGATGAGTGACAGGACCTGGTTGGTTGGGCCTGCAGCCTCAGTCTGCCTGGTGTCCGGAACTGCTGGCCAGCTCGATCCGGATTGCGGGTGGGGTGGGGTGGGAGTTTGCCTTAAAGTCCCAGACAACCAAGTTGAGGTCCTGGGCTCCAAGGAGGAGGAACGGTGGGGATGTGTGAAGATTTGGAAGGGTCAGGCCTGCAGCCTCAGTCTGCCTGGTGTCCAGAACTGCTGGCTGGCTCCTCCATAATTTTTTTGATTTCAGACTTAATTTTTTCAGTAGTGAAGAAGTCATTCAGAAGTAGGTTGTTCAGTTTCCATGTGTTTGTGTATTTTTTTTTTTTGGAGAGATTTTCACTGTAGGGCACGTGCGCTCGCCAGACAGAGAGAGACATAGAGACAGAAAGCGAGAAATCACCCCCCAGGGCGGATGGCCACGCCACAATCCCTTCTCCTCCATTCTCCTCTCGGGATCTTGGGCACGCATGCACACGTGCCCGGTATGAGTTTTAAGCCACCGGGTCTGAGACGTGAACTGCTGTCGACTACGTGGGAGTCCAGCGACATAGCCATTTCGCTAACTGCTGGACCCTTTAATGCACTTTTTATTTTAAGAAAAACAGTTTTAGTCTTAATAGATCATGATCCAAAAATGTTTAAATTTTTTTTTCTTAAAACTTAAAGCCAGGAAAAAGGTTAGGATTCAGTTCAAATAGTAGGCTAATAAACCTATCAACACTCCAAGAGAAAACAAAAATCCTTCAATATGGAAATCAAAGCATTGAAGAAAATCAGTAATGTTTTAGTATAAAGTAAAAAAAAAAAATTCTATTCCACTAGTTAAGACTCATGTAATTAATCTCTCTTCTATTGAATTTGCAGTGTTACTGTGGTCTGGTATTTCCATTTAAATTCTGGAAGTTAACATTCAACTCCGGACTTGTCCCTACCATTCGGCTGGCCATTCTTTTGATTGTTTCTTACACTCTTAATTCTGTGTGTCTGACTTTAGTTTTCCTGGTATAGCACTCCCTTCAACACTTCTTGGAGAGCTGGTCTGGTGTTGGCAAATTCCTTCAGGTTTTACTTATCTGAGAATGTTTTTTTCCTCCCCCCCACCCCCCACACACACGAAAGTCCACACACGAAAGTTAATCTTGCTCGGTATAGTATTCTTGGTTGAAATTGTTTTTCACTTTACACTTTGAGTATATTTTCCCATTCTTTCTTTGTTCACATTGTTTCCAATGAGAGGTCTGACATTAGCCTTTTGGGATATCCTTTGAAAATAACTTGATGTTTTTCTCTTGCCAAATTTAGGATCTTGTCTCTGTCTGTGGTTTTGGTCAACCTGGCTATGATGTATCTAGGGGAAGATCTTCTTGGGTTGATTCTATATGAAGTCTTTGGTATTTCTTGGGTCTGGATATTTGAGTGCCTCTCTAGGTTTGGAATGTTTTCTTTCAGGATTTCATGAAATAGATTATAAATGCCCTTATTAGTTTCTTCACCTTCTAGAATACCAATGATCCAGATGTTTGGCATTTAATGGTATCTAGTATTACTTGTATGTTATTCTCATTTTTTGATGTTATTTTCTCAGTCTTTTGAGTGAATTTTTCTAGGTCAATGGTTCTATCTTCTACATCAGATATTTGATCTCCTGCATGATCTGATCTGCTTTTCATATTTTCAAGGGGAGTTTTGATATCCTGTATTACAGCTTTAATCTCTAACAATTCTATTTGATTCTTTTTTAAGATCTCTTTCATATTGTGCAAGAACTTCCTCACCTCCTAGAACTCAGTGTCTCTTTTCTCCTGCATCTTCTGGAATCCATTGTCTCTCTTCTCTTGCATCTCTGCTAGCTTTGTCAATATAAATATTTTAAATTTTTATCTGACATTTCCATGAGTTTCCTTGTATTCTTAGGCTTCTGGCTAGATCTAGGGGATGGGAGGATGAAGTCTGGGTAGAGGGTCTTTGGTGGTTGTAATCCCTGAATGGGGCCACTCAGAACTCAAATATAGATGGCTGTTGATTGGCTTGTCATGGCTCCTGGCTAGATCTCAACATGTGTTTCTTTTCTACAGTGTTCTTCACCATGTCCCCCCTCCCCCCCTCACCAGCCCCCTGTCCTAATACATTAAATTTCCATACAACTCTGAAGCCCAGGCCTGTATATCATTCCCACCTTATTCCTGAAGGCAGAGAAGTCCAGGTAGGCCACAGAGAACTCATACTCCCAACTCAGGTCTCCATAGGAATTCACCCCCTGGAAAGGCATGAACCTGGAGTCAATCTGGTCAAGTTCCTGAAGAACCAATTCCTGAACTCAGAGAGAGAAAGCCAGCACTTGAGAATGGATCTGGTCAGGAAGGGAACTCCTGACCTCTTGGAAGGGTGGCCTCTTCTCCTATAGAGACTCCCCTTTCTGCATTCAGCTCCCTGGGTTTTCCTGGTTCCTCTCCTTTCCTGACTTTCTAAAATCTTTGTAGCCTCTGAGGAGAAAACAAGATAGGGACACAGTGTGTGTGCTAAAGACCAAGCTGGATCCTGAGTCAGAGCCAATGTCAGACCCAGGGTCAAAAGCCCTGCCAGGAAGCTCCATCAGCCCCTGAACTCTGAGCTCCTTCTGCAAATACAACAGCCAGTCCCAGGCGGCCTGCCAGTGCCCAGTGCTCAAAGACGAAGTAGGCAGGGTGTTTTGCCTCATCCTGTGTGACTAAGTGTGCCCTAGTGTGGTGGCATGTGTGAGTACATCCACACCCAACACTCCTGCCTTCCCCTAGCCTGGGTGACACCTGGTCTACAGTGGTACCACGTGAACCTCAACTTATAAGAGCTGGCTAGGCCTTTGAGGATGCAGGACTGTAGCCATGGCCCAGGAGTGGGAGGAGCAGGTGCCTGAGAAAAGGGCTGGAGACCTGCTGTGGAGAGGACTATCCCATCTCATGGCTCAGGGACACTATGAATTGGGATTAACCCTGACACCCACCTCAGAGAGCTGGTGGAAATAATCATGTAGAAATTGGGGACAGCATTCCATAAGGTTTGCCAGGATGAGAAGCTGAGGCCAGGGTTTTCTGTGTGATCTTGGGAAAGCTGCTCACCATCTCTGGGCACTCAAGAGAAATGCAGTCTTTTCTTAGACAGGGTGTGGTTTGCCAGGGAGGCTGGGACATATAGCAGTGGGATTTCCAGGCTAGTAAAGCAGGGGCTCCAATTCACTTGGTGATTAGTTGCTGAGTGGCATGAGAGAAGTTGCTCAGCCTCTCTGAGCCCTGGCTTCCTCCCTTGTTTGCTCATTCACCTGTTCTGTGCCCAGTGCAGGGCTAGGCCAGGAATGAGCAAGATGAATGTTAAAGTGGCAGTTCAAACACTGGAGCTGGGTGCTGAATGGGGGAACCCAGATGAAGTACCCAGCCTGATGAAGGCATCCAGGAGGGCTTCCTGGAGAGAATGATTTGTGGGAGCCCAGTTCAGCGAGTAGAGGGCTAGAAAGTTAGTGCTCTTCAGTGAGTTGGTTGAGAAAGGCATGCTTGTGTGGTGGACTGAGAGGTGTCAGTTTTCAGGGACAGCTAAGTGGCCTCCAGGTCTTAGGAGTCAGTGCCAAGAGTTTGGTCTTGAGTACTAGGGAGCCATGGGTGCGAGGCAAAATCTGTGTTCTGGAGAGTGAGACAGAATGACTACTAGGCTCAAGGGCACTGGGAGCCAGGAGGCTGCTCTGGTTTCAGGTGGAGGAGTCCTGGGCAGTGAGGAGGGAGAGTCCTGGACTGAGGACCCAGTGCCCTGTCTAGTGGGGTCAGCTTAGGGGAGGCCGGGCTCAAGCTCAGTATAGGGCTGTACCTGGAGTCTCCCTTAGGAATAAAACAACCCACCCTCAGCCAGCTCTAAGCAGCATCTAGGGCCCCCTATTGTCTTGTTCAAATGCATATTCCTCTCCCTAGGTCTGTGTGTGGCCCAAGGAACTGCGCTTGTCACCAGCTCCCTGTACTAAGGCTTTGAATAGCCTGGGCTGAAACTATGATAGTTTTTAGTATAAATGTAGACTCAGGCCCAGTGGAGGAAAATTATCAGTGTTGATAACCATCAGAGAAATGCCAGTCAGAACCACAGTGCACTGTTCCCTCAGCCCAGTTAAAACAGCCACTGTCAAGGGGACAAAAGTAACTGCAGACAGGATGAGGAGAAAGCGAAGTGTGTCTGCTGTCGATAGGAATGGAATGGAAGTTGGTGTGTTCACATGAAAATAGAAAACTAAAAATGTGGTCCTCAACACTGTATGATACTGGAGCCATATGGGAAGGCTGGCTTCAGAGGCTGGTCAGCTGGAACACTCAAGGCCCACCTGTGACTGGCTGGCTGGAAGACTGGGGAAGGACTGCAGCATGACCAGACCTGTTGAGGCTATATTATTCTCCCTCTCTCTCAGGAAAAAAATAAACTAAAAAATTAAAAGAATGCCCTTGTGATTTAGCAGTCTTACCTGGGAAGAATGAAAGAAATATGAGCCAAGAGACCAGCAGATGGCATAGTGGTTATATCACTGGACTCCCACATAGTCGACTGCAGTTTGAGTACTGGACCCAGTGGCTTAAAACTCATGCTGGACATGTGTGTGCGTGTACCCAAATCCTGAGAAGCAAATGGAGGAAACGAGATTGCCATCCTCCCAGGGGGTGATTTCTTGCTTCCCGCCTCTCTGTCTTTCAGGCAAACTCATGCGCCCTATAGCAAAACATTTCTCAAAATAGAAAGAAGAGCCAAATGCAGTCTTGGCAGCTGTGACTGAGAGACTGAGAGACTGAGAGGGCTTGGTCAGCACAGGGAAACCAGCTCTGGATCATTAACCTGTTTTCCATTTGTTTCTGCATCCCATCTTTAGAGGAAAGAACAGTAGCAGAGACTGTTCCTCCTTAATCACAATCAGGTGATAGCACTTTAGCTATTTTTCAGTAGCTGAAGAATACAGTGACAGGAGCAGAAAGAGCTGACCACAATAACAAAGAAAAGGCCCTCAGACTCCCTAATGCTGTGATGAGTGAAGATGGATGCAGGATTCAAATGACACCTCTTGCCTGATGTCTTTGTTCCATGTTCCTAGATCCTGTCACAGATAAACCAAGATCACACCACCAGATCTACCCTCTTCCAGCCCCAAAGAACTCTGAGCTCTCTCCAATCCAGAAAGCATATTTGAATTTCACTCCTGCCCAAAGAGGAGAGAGACAGACAGTAAAGGGGAAAGTGAGAAATCAGCGCTCCACCCAGGGGGATGGCCGTGCTGCAATCCCTTCTCCTTCATTCTCCTCCTGGGATTTTGGGCACACATGTACACAGGCCTGGTATGATTGTCAAGTAGCCAGGTCTGGAACTCAAACTGTGGTTGGCCATGTGGGATCCAGTGCCTTAACCAGTGCACACCTGCTGGCCCCAACTATATGCCATTTCTGAGGCCCAGCCCCTTGTGACTACTGAGAACTTGAAATGTGGTCCTCCAAACTGAGTCGTGCTGTTCATATCAAACATATCCTAGATTCTGAAGACTTAGTATGGAAAAATATAGTGTCACACATCATATTAATAACTTTTTGTTAATTATATGATGAAATAATTTTTTGGACACGGAATCAAATAAATGATATGACTAAAATCAATGTGACTTTTGTTATCTCATGTAATGTGCCTACCAGAACATTTAAATTGACATTTGAATTTCACGTGATATTTCTGTCACATGACACTGCTATCTGTGATGCTGAGATTATCCCTATGTTTTTCATGTTATTTTACATTGAGAAATTTATACATTCAATCACACTTTTTAGCTTACAAAGTGAACATTTCAATATGTGAACATTTCTCCCCAGTCCAGTTGATCAAAATGTCTTCAATGGATAACACCTCCCCATCCATCAATGCTCTGCATTCGTATCCCTCCTCCAAATGTCCGTCCTTTGTGGGGCCTAAGGGATACAGAGGAAGAGCATTGATGGGTTGGGGCGGTGTGTTGTTACCGGTTGAAGATATTTTGATTAACTGGATTGAAGAGAAATGTTCACATATTGAAATGTTTACTTTGTGAGCTAAATAATGTGATTGAATGTATAAAAAAATTTTAAAAATCAAAATAAAATATTTCAAGATAAAAAGAGAAACCTGCAGTGGCCGTTACTGATGATGAGACTTGCTCAAGTCAAGGATTCCTCTAGTTTCAACTTGGTGTCTGAGGGAACCAAAGTGTCTTCACAGACTTTTCTGGTTTGAAACACAGTACAAAGTTGGAGCTCCCTCCTTTAAAGAGATTCTCCTAACATTCACAAAACTTGCCATTTCACAGAGTCAGTGGTTAAGAAGGGGCAGCAGCAGATGAAGTGACATTTACCGTGGCCCATCCCAGTCCTAGTTTCCTTTTTCTTCAGCAAAAGCAGAACAATGGATGTTTCTTGGTTGAAGGTGTCTTCCCTTAGTTCTTTCAAGAGCCAGAGTCCACAATAGGGAGCTCAATGGGAACACTGAACTTGTACAGCTTGCTCATGTGACAACAACTATAATTAAGATACTGTCAGAGATAGTAGCAGAAAGTGAGTGAAAACACTAGCATTTAGAAGCATTAGAAAAGGTGGGACCAGTAGTTAGCATAATGGCTATATTGTTGGACTCCCATGTAGTTGACCGCGGTTTGTGTCCTGGACCCGGTGGCTTAAAACTCATGCAGTGCGTGTGTACGTGCATGCCTAAGATCCCGAGAGGAGAATGGAGGAGAAGGGATTGTGGCGTGGCCATCCCCCCCTGGGGGGTGATTTCTCGCTTTCTATCTTTCTGTCTTTCTCTGTCTGTCTGGCGAGCACACGCGCCCTATAGCAAAAACCTCTAAAAGAAGAAGAAGAAGAAGAAGAAGAAGAAGAAGAAGCAGCAGCAGCAGCATTAGAAAAGCTAACCAAGATGAACAAGGGGGGGAAGACACTCCAAGACTCTCTTATGCTTAAACAAACACTTGCAATAGTCTAAAAAGACATTATACTCTAAATTTCATTGTGAGTTTTCTAAAATTTTGCCAGAAGCAGATTTTGCAATGTGCACTTAAGCAAGAGAAAAATGTAGTGTATGGGGAGTGAGGAAACCCCCTTCCCATGGGCAATAGTCACAGCACAGTCCCTTCTCCTCTGTCTCTACCTCCTTTTGGGATTTGGGGCATGCCCACATGCCCAGCATGGATTTCAAGCTGTGTGGTCCAGCACTAGAACCACAAGGTTGGCCATGTGTGATCCATCTCCTTTAACCACCATGCTACCAGCTGGACCACAAGTTAAATTTATGCTAAATGGTCAGAATTAGATACTACGTGTTTTTAACATAATATCAGAGTGGTACCGGTATTCCAGATGAAGCCAAGCAATCTCAGAAAAAGATTCATGGATGAACCTTGGCAGAGCGAGCCATGAGCCCCATATGCAGATCACACATTCCATGATGTTGGCAGTGAGTTCATTTCTGCAGCCTTGGAAGTGCACATCAGGCTTTGTCCAAAGACATCTCAACACTGAAGGCTTCTCTACCAGGTCAGTGGATTAATTAAGAAGGGCATTTAGGACTCCTGGGAAAAAATGGTTCAGAACAAAACTGCCTCAAGTCACTTAATGTCTCCTACCCAAAAACTTAATTCTCAAGTTCTACAGAGGCTAAAGTACAGGCACAATCTAAATTGTTTTCTTATCTGAAATCAAGGATAACAAGAAGCCGATTAAAATGGGATTATGTTCTTAAGTTAGCCGAAACTCATATTAATATAACTCATAAGCTATTGTTCTCGCTGCATTATATGAAATCAAAATTAAAACATTTCTCTGAGCCAGTAGTTTGAAAGGAGAAGGCTAGAGTCCAGTCCATTCTCCTAGTCAGTACCAGGCTTCATTCTGAAGATATCATTCTTCTCGGGTCTGCCTGGATGCCATCACAATGTCTTCCTATTATCATCACCATGGTGATGTGATTAAGTAAATAAACAAGGTAGTACTTAATAAATATAAGATTCTACATCAGCTAAACTAGTCTATGAATTTTGAGGGAGAAATCTCTATCACAAATTTGTTGATGAAGAAATCAAAGATATCAAAGTAATTATTTTATATTGAAAGCTATCACAAGGGAATTCACAGCTTTAAAAGTTGACAAGTTTCACGTGTAACTGAATATCTTATGACATTGCCAGAGGCTATCAGTGGTCCAAAGAGGGGGCCTTACCTGATATGTTATAACCTGATGCCCTTGTGAAATTATGAATGGTCCAAAGTAGGGTATATCAGCTATTCTTATTCTTTTCTCATATATAGCCAAGCTATCACAAGGGAATTCACAGCTTTAAAAGTTGACAAGTTTCACGTGTAACTGAATATCTTATGACATTGCCAGAGGCTATCAGTGGTCCAAAGAGGGGGCCTTACCTGATATGTTATAACCTGATGCCCTTGTGAAATTATGAATGGTCCAAAGTAGGGTATATCAGCTATTCTTATTCTTTTCTCATATATAGCCAATCTGTGTACACACACACACACACACACACACACACACACACAATGTATATACATACACACTATATGCAAGGTTTTTATTTTAATCATATATATATATATATATATATATACACACACACACACACACGCACACACAATATTTT
>NW_006198512.1:187011-187243 GCF_000334495.1 Tupaia belangeri chinensis | reverse complement strand
ATTTTTAAACAACTGGAGTGAAGCTTCTTAATAGGATTCTTGGAAGCAGTACTTGGTTGAATTAGGAAACTTTGCAGTGACCCAAGCTAGTCCAGGCTAAGTGCCAATCCATGGCAGACATGCCCATCTCCAGTAGAGGCAGTCATGGGTTGTTGGGGTGCGGTGAGGATGGTGGGATCAAGAATCCATGAGCACCTAGGTCACGGGACGTCCCGGGCCCTTCCGGGCTCGG
>NW_006198512.1:164234-186040 GCF_000334495.1 Tupaia belangeri chinensis | reverse complement strand
AAAAAAAAAAAAAAAAAAAAAAAAAAAAAAAAAAAAAAAAAAAAAAAAAAGAATCCATGAGCACCTGACATCACTTGGCAGCTGGGAGTTAATGCAGCACCAGCTCCCTCACAAACTACAGTAACGGGGTCCAGCTAAAAGAGAAAGAGAGATCCTCTTTCAGTGGTCATATTCCTGGTGACCAGAAGAGAATAAGAAAGGATTAGTCCTGCCTCACTCTCTGGGTGAACCTGCCCAACACCACATCTTGCCCTCCCAGTTGACAGAGCACTGTACACAGGACAGACAGGCCATAATTCTGATCTGATGCAGCCTTGGGTCAGAGGCAAATGCAGAGACCTTAGAAAGAGGTTTCTTAGAACCCTGGGTGAATAATGTATGACCTGCAGGTCTGCCAGAGGACAGTAGACCAGCCTCTCATCTTCTTTCCCACACAAGGGAAGGTCAACAAGAAGCTTTGCAGGATCCATAAGGAAATCAACATTAAGTTTGAATGGTGGCCACAACACTGAGAAAGCTTAACAAGGTCTAAATGATGCTTTTGTAACAGAAACCCATGGTGACTCAAATGGCTACTGACTGTTCTTCCGTGCTAGCAAAGCAAAAATTAATCCAAATAGTATGACCAAGTGAGCATTAGCATTGATTAAATCCTCCCTCTTGTCAGGCATTAAGCTTGGACCATCACACACTTTCTCTTTAATCTTCTGAACACCTCTATGTGTTCTGTAATTATCACCATGTCAAAGATGAAATAGGCCTCAAGGAAGCCACTCTCCTCATGTGCCATGAGGAAATGTCACTGCTAGTGACATAGATCTGAGAAGAGGCACCAGCTCTCGATGCTGAAGACCAGTTACTGTGGCCTGATTTTGAGAAGGATTCATTTGTATTTTCTTTTTACCTGAGCATTTTCTATGAATTCATGTTAATTCTTATGAATTATTTGTGTTGAAACAGATCCACCTATGTGGAGTAGAAATAATTTAAATTACCTTTCATTTTTTTCCCCAACAAAGCCATGACATTATTAGCTGCTGTCACAAAGATGTTTGTGTGTGTGTGTGTTTAGCTCCAGGGACAGATAGGACATGTCCAGGGTAACCCTAGCAGGGATTCACTTGTCCTATATCATTATCAGGATAATAGGCTAAACACATGCTGGTAGGATGGAGAATTTTCTAGAACATCCTGTGATGTGGTAGAGAGGAAATGAGCTTTGGAGTGAATAGGTACCATTCTGAACTGAGTATTTTTAAGGAATGTGATCTGAGGCCAAAGGCTTTGCTCAAGTTTATTTTCTGCAACTGTGAGGCAATGCTTACTTATCACAATATTTTTATGATAGAAATATGTAAATGCACCTACCAAATGCCCGATAAATGGTAGAAATCATTGTAAAGCTTGTTACTGTCAATCACTAAATGAGCGGAAGACTAAGCATTTACAGTAGACAGGAGACCTTAAGACTAAACTTAAATCTTAAGTTTAGTATGTATATAATGTGTGTATGCTTTACATGTAGGTGCATAAATGTATATGTGTATGTGTGTATGTGTATATATATATTTTCCATTCTCTTTGGATGGTTGTTTGTGTTGTCTTCAGTTTTATTCCACTAAAAAGAATGTAAATGAAGATAAATAGGCCATACTGTTACTGTAGCACATCAGAAGTCCTAACCCTCAGTACCCTATGCACACCTCGCAGATTCAGTCGAATTAAAGCTATATCACTCATTTGAGCTTTAATACAAAAGGACTGGTGTCCTCACAAAAAGGGAAAATTGGGAGCTAGCCCAATAGCCTAACAGTTAGGGAGTAGTATCCCACATGGCACATGTGCCCGTGTGCCCCAAATCCCGACAGGATGAAGTGAAGGAAGGATTGCCATATGGCCAGACCCCTTTGTGGGGTGATTTTTCCTTCTTTCTCTCTCTCTCTTCTGCAAGTGAACACACCCTCTGGCAATTAAAAAGAGAAAGAAAAAAAGGAATTTGGAAAGATAAATACACAGAGAGGATATGAGAGAAGACACAGGGAGAGGATTGCAGCAGTGCCTGGAGCGAGGCAACTGGAAGATAATGATGCCGAGGACTGCAGCAGTCACCAGAGCAGTGTGAGGGAGCGTGTGTCCCCTCTGGCATGTCATGTCATGGATTGCTCCTCAGGCTGCTGCATCACGGCCCTGGCAGAACCTCAATATCAGACCTTCTGACTGCCACAGCTCTTGTGTGGTTTGAGCCCCCGGTTTTGGTACTCTGCCATGGCATCCCTAGAAATGAATCTGATAAATCATAAAAAAGTGCTGACTTGAATCTTTCAAATAAATAGGCCATTAAAACTGAACAGTAATTGCAGCAATTGTTGAAAATACTGACAAAAAAAGCAATTTTTTTCCTGAGAGAACTTTATCACCAACGTGTAAAATTCACTGCCCTTGCTGTAAGCAGCAGCAATCATGACCATTTTGATTCTCTCTGCAGAAAATGCTCACCCTCCTCACCTGTCCAGTGTGGGCCTGACTTCCACCTGCTCTGGCAGCCCCAGTCTTGGCCATGGTCTCAGAAGAAACTGGGAAGGTCAGTGAGCGAGAAGCTGGGCAAGAGTTCCCAAAGGAGATAGCTAGGCTGAGGAAAGTTCCTGTCTGAAGAGGCTAAATAAGTGAAGGAAAATTCCTGACCCACCCCCTGATGGCCAGGGTTTTTGCAGAGTCCCATTCCTTCTCCAAGCCACAGCCTACATGTCCAGGCTAGACCAACTGAAGAGTTGAGAAGAGTTAAGATTAACATATAGAGATCAAGAGTACCAGATTTAGGAACCTAGATATTACAATGATTTAAATGTCTTACACAAATAATTGGCTATTTAAAACACAAATGTGTCATATGCTTTATAACACACATAGAAGTAAAAATGTATGACAACAAAAGCAGCTTCCCAAGGGAGAGATGGACTTGCACTGATATAAGGTTTTTATACCAAAGAAGAAGTGGTATAATATTGCATGAAGTAGACTGCATATAACTAGGGCTGTCCCCATGGTCTGGTGATTAAAGAAACCATATCTCACATGGCCAACCACATGCTTTAAATCTCATCCCAGACACACTTAAAAACACTGTGTGCATGGTTGTGCATGCCCCAAATTACAACAGGGTCAAGGGATAGAGGACAAAGGATTGTGGCAAACCATACCCTTTGGGGGATGTTTTCTCCCTCCCTTTCTCTCTCTCTGTCTCTCTATAGAGGGTACCTACACCTCCTGGCAAGTTAAAAAAAGTAGACTATAAATGCTAAGCAAACACTGAAATTAAACAGCACAGAGTTGTAGATGCACCTTTTCCTCAAGCACAAAGAAAATTTACCAAGGTAGATTATCTGCTGGGCCATAAAATCTTAAATTTAAGAGGTTCAAGTCAAAGTACATTCTCCAACTACAAAGGAATTAAACTAGAAATCCATGGTAAACAGATATCTGAAAAAAAATCCCTGAATATATGCAAATTAAACCACTTCTCAATACCTCATAAATCAAAAGAAAATTTAGAAAGTATTTTGAACTTGATAAAAGTGAAAGCACACCACGCCAAAATTTTTATGATGGCTAAAGAACATCAAAGAGCTTAAAGAACAGACTTGGATTGCCAGAGCCAAGGTATTGCATCAGGCAAAAGTTAATTTTGAAAAAGAAGAGAGATGTAAAAAACTTAAATGACTTGGAGATGAGGGTACATGGATGCTACCTGAGCAAACTGAAAGATTTTCACAGAAATTTCTGTGAAGAGAAAGAAGAAATAAGATAAATATTTTTTAAAAAGTAAAGAAAGAGAAGGTAAAAAAGGAAGCAGAAATATGAAAAAAATTGAATCATCTGATAGTTCAACAAACTCTGAAGATGAATGGATTCAAGTTGTTCAGTCCCAGAGAGCTAGAAAAGAAAAGGCCTGGAGAGTCAAAGATGAAAATTTAGAAAAAGAAGACAACAACCAAGTTATTCAGAAGGGTGAGTTGGTGACTGTTGACTTTATGTCTGTTAAAACTGTCATCATCATCATCACTCACAACTGAAAAGGAAATGAAAAGGAAAATAGAGCAAGAGAAAACCCAAGCACTTGAACAGCCCACACTACTAGAAAGAGAATTGAATCCATACTAGATGGGTGGTTGGACAGGTCTTCTACAAGAACAGTATAGAGTGTCATCAGTTAGCAAGGTCTCAATGGTAGAAGATGATGGACTAAGCTTGCTAAGGAAGTCTTATGAAAGAATGAAGGAACAAGTTGAAAAATAAAATAGAAAATTTGAGGATATTGTAGTAGAAAGATATGGATCAATGGAAATATTTCAGTCAAAATTAGAAGAAGTTGAAAAGACTGCATGCTCAAGAGACAATTACAGACAAGAACAGTGGAGGAAACCAACTTATTTGGATAAAGCACAAAGTAGACAAAAAGTAGAAAATCAGACTTCCTAAAATATAATAAAAGTTCAAGGGATGTGTATGATACAACAGATACTGTAAGCAGTAGCAATAATGGTAAGTTGAGTGGTGATGAAAAAGATAAGAGATCTGGATCTTTGTAATCATATAGAAGAGAAACCAACCCAAGGCAAGCCAGGACTTTTTCTTCTGGACATTTGAGACCTAACTTCTTAAGACCCTCTGATGATGAACTGTCATTTCCAGCAAGGACTGGCATTTTGAACCATTTAGTTCATCTTTAGCATGAGCAACTCAAGAGTTTTTGCATCATGGTTTTAGAAAACCCACTGAGAACAATGAAGAAACTTGAACATCTTGGAGTCAATCTGAAGAGGAAGAAACAAGAAATATTCAAATCAAAAGTCATTTGAAACCAGTGTCAGTGTGGAATACTGATAAATTCCAAAAGACATGAGAGAAACATCACAGAAGGAAAGCTTAAGAAATGACCCTTGGGAAAAAGAACACCAACAGGATACACAGGAGAGGAGATGCAGCCTGGTCCAGGCTGGGCTCAGGTGTTCTGCTCGGACTCCTGTGGCTTTGCTGGGTATTTCATAATTTGAGAGTTATGAATGTGTTCACGATCTTTGTGTACACACGTCAAAACCTACCAAACTGTACACTTTCGACACATACAGCCTGTCATGAATCTTTGATGTCCTAATAAAGATGCTGTGAAAATCCTCGTGAGACACTGATTGGCAGGGTCAGCTTGCTGTACTGGGGACTAGGCAGAAGGGTCTGAGATGGAGGTGGGAGACACACCCCTTCCGTTTCTCACAGCCAAGCACCCGAGCTCCCTGGCCAGGGCTGACTACTCAGAGGCTCCTGCACATTCATGAGGGGATAGTACCCTACTCTTCTGAAGCAAACCCAGGCCTTGAAGAAGGGAAGAGTCCTGGGCCTGCATAGGGCAGGGAAAGGTGAGCTGGTGAAGTCAGCCAGTAGGAGGGCTAGGTGGGAGCACATTTCTCAGCTCTTTGTCCTTGCCTTCTGCCCAAGAGGCCAATTTCACTCACCAGGAGAGGAGATGCAGCCTACACTGGGCTGGGCTCCTGTTTTCTGCTCTGACTCCTGTGGCTTTCGTTGTTTTGAACCCAAAAGGCCCACAGGATGGTGATCTGGAGAGAACCACAGCTCACATTCTTACTGGGCTGGGGAAGTGATTTCTATTGATCTGTGGTGGTCAGCTCAGGCCAGGCAGCAGCTTCATAAACCAGGGGTAAGCAGGGGACTGGGTAGATTCCCTCTTCAGTACTCAGGAGGGATGGGTAGTGGGGGGCAATTCACAGTGAGGCCATGGTTGCAGCCCCTGGCCTGGCTAAATGCATATGCAGGTCCAGAAGAGAGTGGGAGTGCGGGAAGGCTGGGTGGGATGTGTGCACCAACAAGCCCCTTCTTGACACCCTCGCTGTGGCTACTAGGCTAAAGGCTCATCTGATGGCACCCCAGGGCCCTGCTGGCCCTCACGGCACAACAGGAACTCCAGGAGGCCATGCCTTCTGCTAGCCAGGGCCTGCGACCAGGGGAGCAGGCCTCTCTTCCCCCATGTACTCCTTACCACATCTGTGTCTTTTAGCCCCCTAACCGGGACCAGCACACCCCTCGCCCCTCTGAATGTGGCCAGCTCACCAAGGCCCCTCCCGAGGACCAAAGCTCCAGGTTAGCTGCCATGGTGGGGGGATCAGGGTGGCTGCACAGTGCAAAAAGCTCCATGTGGCATCAGTAGGAGAAGCTGACCCCCACAGGAACCACATCCCTCCCATCAGGAAATGCAGTTGAGCCCCCTTCACAGCCTTTTCTTGGAAGGAAGAGGAAGAAATGCCTCTTTAGGAACTGGGAGCCAGAAGGAAAGTGCTTCCACTCTGGAAGGATCAGGGGCTCCTGGGCTGCTCTGCCCACCTTGCCTCCTAGCTCCAGAGGCTGCAAGCAGATGAGCTCCCAGCTCCCTCGGCAAACTCAATTTCTGAGCACCATGCCCTGAGAGCCCAGGTTACTGCACAATTGTGTCAGTGTGCATGCTGCCTTTTCCTCAGATTTGGTAGGTGCTGAGCAGCAGGAAAGGATGGGTCCTTTTCTCACAGCCTTTGGAGTCAGAGGTCATGTCAGACTGATATTCATGAGATTCACTATAGACAGTTCCTTCGTGGGCACAGAAGATTCACTATCCGGGAAGATGGCCAGGAGGCAGTGGAACTTTTCCCACATTTCTTGGTGAAAGCCATTCTGCCAGTGCCAGTCCTGTGTGACCCCAGGGGTGGGGCAGGGAAGGGGCTTCTGGAGAGTGGGACAAGCCTGCTGAGTGGCAGGGATGCTAGGGGCATGGACAGGGATGCAGCAGCTTGCCTGGGTCCAGTGACAAATCGTGACCCCACTCACCATCAGGTGGGGAGATGCACAGCCAGGCCAAAGGCTTCCCAGAACACACACAGCAGAGCTGACCCATCCCTTGCATCTAGGGTCCCCAACCTCAAGCTTCCATGTTGGATCAGGTGCCCCTCTGCCATGCATAGGGTTCTTCAGGTGAGACTGGGTCTCTAAGAAGCCCTGAGACCCCACAGTCTGTGGGTCAATGCGCAAATCCTGCCAGAACCCAAGGTGGCCAGTCCATGGGTTTCCAGCCTCACTGCCCCAGGGCTCATGGAAGCTGGCCAGGGTAGTGCATGTGGTGACTGCACGTGGCTCCTGTGTCCTAGGTGGCCCTGGTCTGTGGTCTCTGATCCACCAAGATGAAGGTGTGTGCCCTCTGATCTTCACAGACTACAGGGGAGTGACTCAGGGTGTCCCAGGACACAGGGCAGGGCTTAGTCACCACTCCCTAAACCAAACACCACACATGTAAGCCTGACTGGACCCACCAGAGCAAGCATGTCCCCCAGCAACCCTGGACTCCTATGCTTGGTTTCTAGGAAACATGGCCTGTCTGTGATGGTGAAGCCCTTCACCATATGCCCTGGTCTCTCCAGTACAGCCTCTGCCCCAGGCCTGTCCTCACCTCCCAATCTTAAGGTGAATGGTCACATGCAGCAGTCACAGCTTGCCCTTCCCAACACTGCAGGGCCACCTCCCAGGTGACCTGCCCTCCTGATACTGTGGGGCCACCTCCCAGGATTACCTGACCTCCCAAGGTTGCAATCTCACCTCCCAAGATGGATCAGAGACATATCAGCCAGACATCTGACATGAAACCCTCCACCAGGAAGGGCACATGTAGCCTACCTGGAATCAGGGTTAGGGTGGGGGTGCCAGGGTGGCCTCTTAAGGGGCAAAGGTGGTGTGACCCCTCTTTCTGCCCACAGAGCCTCAGCTGCTCACTAAATCAGATCAAGAAGGGTCTCTGTCTACCTCAGAATTGTCCCTTCTGCAGTTTTCATGATGCTCATCTGTGACAGGTTCAGGAGTAAGGTAGTCAGTGGGGTCACTGCTGGTTAGTAGCAAAGTTAAGGGATACTGGGGACTTTGGGATTCATCAAGACACTTGGGGAGTGGAAAAGTCAAATGTGGTCACATCTGAGGTCACACAGGGCTGTGACCAGGATCCTCCACCACAAGTTCCCTGCAGGGTCGGAACTGCAGCTCCTGGCAGAAGTTGGGACTTAGTGTCTCCTCACGAGGGCAGGATCCAGTACTTGCTGAGCACCTGGCTCACCAGCAGGCACCGTGGGCCAGAGATCAGATGCAGGCATTTTTTTGCTGAGCTGCAATGGAAGTGAGAAGGCTCAAGAATGCCTCTATGTGCAGACTGGAAGGAGATACTGGAGCCTCTAGAGAGTGGCTGAGCAGGGACACTGTTTCCTGGGCAGGTCTCATTCTTAAGGGGGCATGAGGTCAGGGCAAAAGAAGTGCCCAGGCTGTGGCCCACATCGGCACCACCCAGACTGTCCTGGCCCAGCATTCCCCACTGGTCCCACCACTCATGGACCTTCCTGTGCCTGGTCACAGGAGGCATGTGACCTGTGGGTGGTCCCTGCAGGCCAGGCCAGTGCTTGCCTCACCTGGGCCGACTGGCCAGACTCGTCAACAATCAGGAATGTGCCTGTGACTGTTCTTATGCTGTTTGGGTTTACTTTATTTCCTTCAGTTCGAGGGAAGGTTCTTTTCTGGGCAGGAGTCCAGCCCAGTGATGATAGAGGGGGAAGGAGGGGACATTTGTCTCTTTTTGAGCTAGAGACCAAGGGAGGGAGAACCCTAGCAAGGCACTGGGGGGGTCTCTCCCATGTAAAGACCCACGTGTTCTCCATACAGCCTCTCCTCCCGGCTGGCCCCACATCTGCCCTCAACATAGTCTCTAGCAGCCTTCATCCCTTTAGTGGGTGTACGCCAAGAGCAAGGTGAGGGAGGGGCCTCTTCATCCAAGCAGGGGAGCAGGGACTTCAGAATGGCCTCTGACGGGACGGGGATACTCCCTTGGACAGCTAAGAAAGCAGCCTAGAGGGGATGGCAGGGAGCTCATGGGGGGGAGCAGCAGGTTCTCGAGGAGAGCTCAAGGAGGTGGAGCTTGACAGGGAGGCCTGAGCAGCAGGGAGGCTGACCTGGGTGCCTGACTACACAGTGCAGCTGCACGGGCCCCTCCCTGCCAGACTCTGCACACCTCAGGAGAGCTAGGGACTGAGACGGGCTCTCTATGGAGCTCATGAGGGGGCATAGCACTGCACACTCCCACCAAAGCACAAGGATGCACACACAGGCATACACTCACATATATGCAGGAATACATCCAGATGCACACACAAATACACACACACAAATGCAGGAATATACACATAGATGCACACACAAATATACACACACTCACACATATGCATACATTCACATATGCACAAGCACATACACTCACATCTATGTGTGCAGACACAAATGCATAGACATATACTCACACACATGAAGGCACACACACACACAGGCAAACACACACATATGCAGGCATATACACACTGAGGTACAGACATACCCTCACACATATGCATACAAACACAGATGCACACACTCATGCACACTCACAAAACCAGGCATACACATGCAGATGCACTTACTTATGCACACACATACACTTACACATATACATCCAGACACAGATGCACAAACACAGATACCCAGACATACATTCATACATATGCAGGAAAACACACACAGAAGCACAGATACAGATGCACATAAATATGTAGATACACACAGGTGCACCAATGCACACACATATGCATATGCACAGAAACAGATGCAGAAACATGCATTCACACACATGCATATGCACATACACACAGATGCACAAACACTCAAAATATACATGCACAGGAAAATGCAGATACATACTCTCACACGCACTCAGACACACACAGATGCACACACGTCAAGGGATGCAGTCACATGCAAATACAGATGCACACACATACACAGACTCAGAGAGGCACACAGATGTACAGACACACAGCTGAGAGTGCCCACCTCTGTGCAGACCTCTTACTTGCCTCTACCTTCTCATTGCCCCAAAGCTCCCACTCCCTCTCTCATGGAGAATGCAGCATTGGTTGTCTTTATTTTTAGAATATTTTTCATCTTACTCCTGATCAAATTGGTGATAGTAAAGCAGGTGGCTTGGCTGGCAAAGTCTTCAGAAGTTGGATTCCAAAGCCTTAGTCAGTGTAGCCTCATTGCCTTGATACCAGCCAATCTGCTGTGTCATCGTAAATCACTGCTTCTGCCAGTTATGTGCAGTGGCCTAGCATGGACACTGGACCCACGCTTTGCAGTGTCCACATGGGTCCCACACAGGTGCTGAAGGAAGCAGAGATGGGGTCCCTGAGCAGCCACACTGGGGTTGCAGGAGGGACCTGGGTCTCCTCTAGAGCCCGTCCTCTCCTAGGACCCTCTTCTTCCCCAGGACTATATCCTCCCCTGGGGGGTCTTCTCCTCCCCAGGGGCCATGACCTCCCCCAGGGGACCCCTCTTCTCCCAAAGGGCCTTTCCTCACCGAAGGCCTCCTCTGGGGCCACTTCCTCTGCCTGGAACCCCATCCTCTTCAGGGCCACATTCTCATATTCTCAGCTTTTCACCTCTCAGACCCCCTATCATGGCTGCCTTTCATAATCCCTGGTAGCTACTTGTCTGCTCCCCACCTCCAGAACCTGACTTGCTCCCACCTGGGTTGCTTGGTTGGACCCTCACTGCCCCCAAGCATGCTGACCAGGCTCAAGAGGCTCCATACAGAGGAATGAGACCTAAGTATCCACCATACACCGGGCTCATGTGCTGCATGCCCATCGTGATCCTGGCTCACACACTGCACACCTACTGGGTGGGTGCCTGGCTCATGTGCTGCACACCTACTGTGCACCTGACTCACACAGGGCACACTGTTTGTGTACTTGGCTCACATGCTGCACACATACTGTGTCTACAGTTGGTCCACATGCTGCACACAAGATACGTACCTGGCTTGTGCATTGCACACCTAATATGGGTGTGCCTGATTAATGAATTGCAAATGAGCTGACTAAGGGAAAGCAAGGAGGAGAAAAGTGGGATTCCTGGGGGTGGTGTTGGGGGAGGAAGAGGTTCTGGGGGGATACAGTAGGGGTAGGAGGTGGGGGCCTTCTCAGGACAGAGAGGAAGAAGCTGAGGCCCCAGGAACAAAACACCCCAAGGAGCCCTGAGCCCCTTGTGCTGATCTCAGAGAGCACCTGAACTGGGTTCAAGTGGCCCTGTCCCGGAAGGCTCTCCAGACCCCTGGGCTGCTCCCTTAGACTCTGCTCACAGCCCCAGACCCTGACACAAAAGGCAGTCTCATATATGCTGTCACTCTATTCCCCTGTTCCTGAAAAAGTTAAATCATATCTTCGTCTGTGATTAAGGAGGAACGGTCTCTGCTACTATATTATTTTCTCTAAAGGTCAGACATAGAAGCAAACAGAAAACATGTTAATGAACCCAGAGATTGTGTCCCTGCATTGAACAAATCCTCTGAGCTCCTCTGGCACAACTACATGGCCTGCATTTTGCTCATACTTTCTTTTCTCTTCCCACGTGTATATGTGTGAGCATGTGGTTGTAGTTTTAAGGTACAGCTGATTCATACTCTTTAAGTAATAGAAACTCTCCTGTTTTTGTACGAAGCCATCACTTATTGCCACACTATCTGGCATGTATTTAGGCCATTTCCAAATTTTCACTGAGGTCAACATCTTGGAGTGTATGTTTTCCATTATCTCTTTTTTTTTGGAGAGGTTTTCACTATAGGGCATGTGCACTCGCCACAAAGACAGACAGAGACAGAGAGACAGAAAGCGATAAATCACCCCCCAGGGGGGATGGCCACGCCACAATCCCTTCTCCTCCATTCTCCTCTCTGGATCTTGGACACGCACGCACACGCGCCCAGCGTGAGTTTAAGCCACTGGGTCCAGGACTCGAACTGCAGTCGACTACATAGGAGTCCAGCGACATAGCCATTATGTTAACTGCTGGTCCCTTTTTCATTATCTCTTGACATAAATAGTCCAGTTACTGACTAAAGGGGACAGACGTACTGCTGAGCTGCTTCCCAGGACTATTCTGATCCACAAAACTGTCAACCGGACTGAGAGGCTGTATATTCCCTACAACCTGGCTATGAATCACTCTTGTTCCATGTCAACATCAACTTTTGTGAAATTTTGATTTTTTTTCCTTATTCCACTGCACTGAATAAGAACAATCTGAATAACATAATTGACAATAAGCTCTTTTTTATTTTCCACAAGTCATTATTTTGTAGTCCTATAGGCAAGCAGTGTCAGTACAGCTGGATCCAGGTTCTGTGGCATTTTCAGATCCTCCCATCCATCCACCCAGCTCAATCACCCCATAGGAAGAGAGGTCTCTTCCCACGCTCCCAGCTCAATCCCCAAGGAAGCTTCCTCGTGAGGTCACATGCTGTGACTTGGGAGACATGTGCTGGATTGGCCAGATAAGGGTTCTAAGCTGACCCTTTGAGCTGGTGGTGGCCTCATGTGGCCTGAGACTGGGGTGGGTGTTTCTGCTCAAGGCAGGAAGTAAGTCAGTCAGGCAAGTGAGTGAGTGTCCAGCTCAGCCCTTAAAGAAGGTCCATGCCCTCCTTTCTGGTCTAGGTGAATAAACGGAGACCCAGAGCAGGTCAATTTCAGGCCCTATGTCATACAGTGAGTCAGAAGCACAGTTGACATGAAACTAGGCTGGAGACTTTTAAAATTGTGTGACCTGGCACACACATCACTGTCTCTCAGTCTCTCTCTTCTGAAGGTATTTGGGAAGATAACTGCTTTACAGTGCCATCAGGAGGAAAGGAGGTGAGCCTTGTGAAGCCTCCAGACAGTGTTAGGCACACGGTGGAAGTTATGAATCCCAGGTGTGTCCACATAACTGATGCAGTTGGGTAAGAATTCAGGACAGTGAAGCCATGTCTAGGTTCACTCACAGCTGGGCCTGGAGTCTGTGGTCAGGAGCCTCATGTGCTCAATCTTCTGTCATTTGTCCCAGGTCACTTGGTCCTGGATGCTGACAATCTGTTTGTGCAGCCCTAAACACTGTGAAACAGTAAGAGTGAGGAGAGCCTGTTCAGATGTTGACCAGCTGATTATGTCTTCCCTGGATATCATACACTCCCCAGGGTCCTAGTAAAGACCCTTTTCCTTCAGTGTGATACCCCCAGGTTGCCAGTTTCTGCAAGTTGGTCCACAGCATCCACAGTCACTCACTTCATGATGACTCCTATTAGATATATAACCGAGTCTAACTCATGCTATATGGGAATCAAGAACTGCCTCTGGTGGAGAAAATTAGGATCTTCTCCTTTCCAGAATCTTCTGCCTCTGCTCTGAAGCTGTGGGAGGGCTTTCTGTTCAGAAGGGTTATTTTTCTAAGCTGTAGTAATCTCTGGGACTCCCCACAAACCTCAGGAAAAATGTACCACCTGGTGAGCTTCTGACCACATTCACTTCACAGTCATCTCTGGAGATCTGGGGACAGGCCAGTCTGCCTGAGTGTTCTGAAGGTTTAGGCAGGAATGACTTTAGGAAGGCAAGAGACAGGGTGTGAACCCTGTCTTTATCTGCATCCTTCCTCTCCCACCTACTACTTGGGACCCTGGGCATCCACCCCAAGGCAATTCCATTAATTGTCTTATTTCATTAACTTATTTACATTTAATCACTGTACATCTTCAAAGTGTGCAACATAATGTGCAATGTGTTCCCTGTACATCTTTCCCAGCATGCATGCATGTCAACAGAATCAAATGCATCACCATATTCTTACTGAATGGCAAAAGATGAAAGCTCGAGGGCCAGCAGGCGGTGTAGTGGTCAAGGCGCTGGACTCCCACATGGCCAACCACAGCTTGAGCTTCAGGACCAGCAGCCTGAAAATTATGTGCATATGCACAGGTACCCCAAAACCTGAGAGCAGAATGGAGGAGGAGGGATTTCAGCATGGCCATCTGCCCTGGGGGATGATTTGTCATTTTCCCTCTCACTGTCTCTCTCTGGTGAGGGCAAAAGCCTTATGGCAGAAACAAACAAAACCTGAAAGCTTTTTCACGAAAAACAAGGAGGCTGCCCACTTCCCTCTCATTTCTTAAAATGGCATATTTGTAACAAAGTGTAGTCCTTTTGAGGGTTAAATAAAATATCAAATGGTGGGAACTAGTGATTCTGACAGCTGCAATCATTACAGGTGCTTGGCAAATATTTCACAGGTGAGTTTACTTGGTTCGCAGCATAACAGCTGAATTACTAGAGATAGCCGCTGTTCATCATCACACTAAAAAACTTGCCTTCCCCTACCCTGCCTGCAGCTCTGCGCACCTCTCCCTCACAGAGCACCTCTCTGGACCAGGAGGCAGCAGACCCTCTCTCTGGGAAGCCCCAGCCTGAGGAGAACAAGGGCTGGGGGCAGGAGAGCCTGCCAGGGAATTTCTCAGTGGTTCTGCTCCTGTGCCTGCACACAAGCCCTCCTGTCCCAAGGTCCCCGGGGCGCGTGGAAGCCCGTTACCTGCACTGTCACCCCAGGTGCACAACCTCTGCTCTCCCACAGTCTCAAAGGCCTCTAAATACTGTACATTTCGAGCCATGGAAGGGCAGAAGGCAGGAGAGCTGAGTCTGCACATGCGCAGAAAGAGGGCGGGCAGCCATTTCCAGAGTGCTGTGCGGGAGGTACGTTATGCTGAAAACTACAATTCCCAGAAAGCCCTGCGTCTGGCGAAAGTAATTTTCCGCTGCTTTAGTGGGTTTAGAAGCCAAAGTGACAGTTGGTTTTGACAGTTAGACCCCGGAGGTTTTGGGCACAGCAGCTAACTGCACTGCTTAGTTCTCCGTCAGATCCTAGTCAGAGAAAAAACAGCTGCAACAGACTTGAACAATTGGGTAAAGGTAAGTAAAGATATTAGAAATATTAAGGAAGATTGCCATTACTTTTCTTGGTGTAGTGATAACATTTGGTCAACTCGGGAGATTATTTTTTATTATTCATTTTTCTTTTTTAGAAGAAATATTTTATTTAATTTTTTGCCTTTAAAAATTATTTTATACGTTCAGTCACTGTACATTACAACAGCTTGTAAAATGAGTTTACCCAACATGAATCCACTTCACACCACACTGAAACATTTACAATTGTGTATTTGTCATTTAAAATAGTACTTTAATTTAGAAAAACCACTGGTGAAGGCAAACATGCTGAAAGGTCAAGAATTTCTAAATTGGTGTTAATATTATGTTCATTTTACTATTTTCTGCTATTCTGAGTTAAAGACAACCCCTCCCCCAACACACACACACACACACACACACACACACACACGCACGAGTAAAGTACTAGAGGGGAAATCTCCCTAAGTGTCCATTTAAAAGCTGCCAAGAGAAATAAAAGTACATAAACTATCTCTTATTCCTGTGACTAAGATTGTGAAATAGAAAAAATACTAGAAAACATGGACCTAAAAAATACCTGAGGTACCAGGTGGCGTGATGGTTAAGGTGCTGGATTTCTACATGGCTGACTGCAAGTTCGAGTCTGGCTGGGGCAGTTTGAAAATAACATCAGGCACATATGTGTATGTGTTGTGTGTGCCCAAAATCCAACAAGGAGAATGAAGAAGGGATTGTGGCATGGCCACCCCCTCTGGGTGATTTTTCATTTTTACTCTCTCTCTCTCTCTCAGGGGAGCACACGTGACTTATGGCAAAAAAGTTAATAAAAAGAAGAAAAAGAGTAACATCTCTTACCAGCAGGGTTCACCTATGGAACAATTGGAGAAGCTAGCTGTTCAAAATTACCCGAATAGTTTGCAAACCACCTGGGTAAATATTAAGATGAAAAAGAAGCAAAATATTTAAAGGATGCAAAAATGGAAAATTATCTGTTGATGATACTACATATAGTAGCATTTTTTTTAATTTTATTTTTATTTTATTATTATCATAATCTTGTCCATATTACATTGAACCACATATATCTTTACAGTGTATTACATTTCTTTTTCCAAAAGGAATACATGCAGTCAAGACAAAGACATTACTATCCACGTTATCATCATCAAATAGCTTTCATCATTTTTTCCAGATTATTATTATTTTCATTCTCATTTTTTTAAACAATAACTACATATCATTTTGCTTGTAAAAGAATTTACCCAACATGAAATACTTCTCAGGCCAGTCCATTTGAGAATACTATACATGTTATCACCAACAGGTAATAAACCATTTCTGTGTCCCACTAATGGCGTGCCTTCTCTTGCTTTCTCTATGCTCTTCTCTTATCCTGCCCCATTCCACACTATCTTCAGCATCCCTAACTGCTTCCACTGCTTTTATGCTCTCTGATATTTTGATCTCTATCATAAAGTGTTGGTACCCCATATATATTAAGGGGATACATGCAATATCTTTCTTTCATATCCTGACTTGCTTCACTCAGCAATAGATCCTCCATATCTGACCATGTTCTATCAAATGCCAGGGTCTTGTTGTTTTTTATGGATGAGTAGTATTCTATAGAGTAGATGTGCTAGACTTTTTTTAATCCACTCATCTGTTTGTGGACATTTGAGTTGTTTCCATGTCTTAGCAACTGTGAATAATGCTGCAATAAACATTGATGTGCAAGTACTTTTCTGACTCAGGGGTCATGCTTTGGTGTTATTTAAAACTCATTGTCCCCACTTAATATATACTGAATGTCTGCACTTCATAGCAGAAACTGAAAGGTGAGAAGGTATTGTAGCAGGTAGGGCAATTGAAGACACTAGCGTCAGTTTAGGAGTGAGTAGATAATGGTGGGTAATAGAGGGTGAAAGGGAGTTGATCAGGAAAAAATCAAACAAGTCATTAAATAGACATAAAAGTGAGAAGTTTTCTGTTGATGATAATGTATATGGTAATATCTTCAACTTGATAATAGGCACTGTATTCATGCTGGGAAAAACCGTGTTGTGCACTGTAAAGATAGGCAATGATTAAATGTAAATTTAAATACACACACACACACACACACACACACACACACACACGTATATCCATAACAGAAAAAAATCAAACCTCATTGTTAAATCCAGAGGTATCTGTATTTATACATTCTCCTGTATTATTATCTAAAAGTTTTATAGCTTTGTGTTTTCTATTTAGACCTATACTCTGTTTCGAGTTAACTTTTCAGAAAGTTATAAGATCTGTGTGTACATACAAATTTTTCTTTTATTATTGTGGATATCCAATAGTTGTAGCATCATTTATTGAAAAGGTTATCTTTTCTCTATTGTATTGCCTTTACTTCATTGTCAAAGATCAGTTGTTGATATTTGTGTGGGTCTCTTTCTGGATTCAGTTTCATTCCACTGATCTATTTGTCAGTTATTTCACTGATGCCACACAGTCTTGATTACTGTAGATTTATACTAATTCTTGAATCTAAGTAATGTCAATACTCTGAATTTTTCCTTTTGGATGTTTTGGATTTCTATATAAATTTTAGAATCAAGTTTATCAATGTTTGAAAACTAATGTACTGAAATCTTCATTGAGATTATTTTGAATCTATTGATCAAGTTGGTAGGAACTATCACTTAATGATATTGAGTCTTTCTACCTAATAACATCTTTCCATTTCTTTAGCTCTTTCATCTGCATTTTGTAGTTTTCTTTATATAGATTTTCTATATATTTTGTTAGATTGATCTCTAAGTATTTCATAATATTGGCGCTAACATAAATGGTGTCATATTTTTAATTTCAAGCACCAATTATTCATGGCTGGTTTATAGCAATGAAGTTGACTTTTATATGAAAATCTTGTGTCCCAGATCCTTGTTAATAATTATCAATTCTTTACTCGATTAGCCTTATTTGTCAATTCTTTGGGATTTCTTCATAGACAACCATTTTATTTGCAAAGATGGTTTCTTCCTTCTTATCTGTATGGGTCAGATCCCTTGGTAAGGCACTCCACCAATAGTCTCTGAGTCTTGATGGAGGGTGCAGGGGCCGTGTGATGGTGCTCTCTTGATTTTAGGCATGGGGTTGGTAGGCAGTGGCTGCTTTGCAAGCAAAGGGTGGAGTTTCCCAGATTTGCTAGACGAGCACTGAGTTTCCCCAGTACGTGTGTGAGTCATCAGCTTGCCCTGAATTATCTCACTCACTTGCTAATACCCTTTTGGATTCCCAGAACCAAATTTTACACTTCTTAGTGGCATCCTACCTATCTCAGGTTGACATTTCTTAGAAGTATGTATGTACTATGACCTCCAAACTACAAACTTTGCCATCAGATTCTAAGTGTCCTGAATGATCCTGAACCTTAAAGGAATCTTTAATCTCTCACTATTTTAAAGAATGCAACAGGGAGCCAGCAGGTATCATAGTGGTTAATGCACTAGACTCCCACAAAGCAGACTGCAGTTTGAGTCCTGGACCAGGCAGCTCACTTTCTCACTTTCCATTTCTCTCTCTCTCTCTCTCTCTCTCTCTCTCTCTCTCTCTCTAGCACACATGCCCTGTAGCAAATTAAAAAAATAATAATGATAAATTAAATAAAATAAGTACTTCTTTAAAAAAAAAAAGGCAAGGAGGTGGACCTTACCTTTAACACTGCAGTTAACACTAAAGAAGGTATTTGTAGTCTGTCTTCCACCCAAAGAAGCTGTGCCGTATTTGGGGAATACCTTTGAGGCAGAAAGTCTAAGGCTCACCTTGTTTCTCTTTTCACAGGGATCCCCCTCCTTCGTTGCTTTCTGATCAGAGCCTAAAACATGTCGCCAATTTTTTTGTGTACAATGGGAATGTAAGTCTGATTCTTATTCTACTTTGTGATCCCTGATCTAAACAGTTATTATTCATCTTTTAGGTCAAAAAGGTATTGTCTACTTTTTAGGTCATTAAAGTGAAGCACAGTGAGCTTATGTCACTTGCCCAAGGCCATATAATTGGTAAATTGAAAAGCTGGAACTGTAACTTCTGTATTCTGGTAACTGTTTTGGTTCTTTTTCTATCAAAGCAATGTGGCATAATTTAATTAGTATGAGGAATTTTTTAAAAACCTACTCAAGCATAATTTCTAGGTTTGATAAATAGAGAAATAGAAATGAGCTGAATGTCTTTTCTCATTTTTCTGAGGCTACTATGGCTTCTTTCCCCAACTCACAAATATTTTAAACAAATCTTTAAAATAGCAGAGATCTTAAATATTCTCAAGTAGAAGCCTTGTCACAGGATAGTGATTAAAAGTGCATGAGATTGTTATTAAAATTCCTACCTGGTTACTATTAAAAATCTTATATTACAGGGCCAGCAGGTGGTGTGATGGTAAAGGTGCTGTATCTGACTCTGCAGTTTTAGTCACAGACCATGTGGCGTAAAAAACAAGCTGGTCATGTCTGTGTATGAGTACAAAATCCTGAGAGGATAATGGAGAAGAGATTATGACATGGCCATCTCCCCTGGTGGGAAGTGATTTTACACTTTCTCTCTGTTGCTGTAACTTTTTGTCTTTCTCTGGTGAACACACTCACCATACAGTAAAAACAAAACAATACAAAACAATGAAGAATTCTTCTGTCCTTTGGGTAGATACCGAGGAGTGGGACCTCTGGATCATATGGCAGATTCAGTTCCAATTCTGGAATATATGAACAAGAACCAAATAAATCCACCACCATGCCATTCCTTAGTTCCAAGATCCCTAGGGAGACTTTTGTGTTCCTTCAACTTATCAGTCTTCTCATATTTGTTTTATATATAATGGTGATAAGTTTGTAGATTTACTATGCTGTATATCATTATAAATAAAGTTTAATTGGAACACAAAAAGAGCCCCCAAAACAATACAAAACAAAAACCAAAAAAAAAAAATTAGAAAACCATATACTAAAAGTGTTTTTGGTTAATAGAAGGGTTAAAGAAGGGAAAACGTTCCTAATATATAGGAGAAAAAAAGTTAAGAATTTCAGAAGGTGGAGCCAGCAAGTGGCTGGTTAAGGTATTAGATTCCCACATGGCTGACCGTGATTTGAGTCCTGGACCTGAAAATCACACTAGGTTCACATGCATGTATGCTCAAAATCATAGCGGGAGAATGGAGAAGGAACTGAGGTGTGGCCATCCCCCTGGGGGCTGATTTCTCACTTTCCCTCTCTCTGTGTCTCTCTGGTAAGCACATGCACCCAATGGTAAAATCCTTTAAAAAATAACAATTTCAGAAGTATTAAAATATTTTCACTATTGTGTAACCTGAGAGTACAGATGTAGGCAACAATCAGTGGCTGCTATAGCCATTAATGATAAGTGAGTTGGAAGTTTTTCAGTTTATCCTTTTAACCATTGCTAAACATATGATTCAGCAAAATCTGTTTATTCACATTATTGTCCAACCATCACCACCATCCACCTGCGAAAACTTTCATTGTCCTGACTGAAAACCTATACCCATTGAGCTATATCTTCATGTTCTCCACTCCATCCAGACCTGGCAACCATCATTCTGTTTTCTGTCTCTGTAAATATGATTACTTAGATACCTTATATGAGTAAAATTTTACAATATATGTTCCTTTGTTACCAATTTATTTAACATAGACCATTTTGGGAACCAGCAGTTAGCGTAATGGCTGTGTCACTGGACTCCCACGTAGTCGACCGCGGTTCGCATCCCGGACCCAGTGGCTTAAAACTCACGCCGGGCGCGTGTGCGTACGTGCCCAAGATCCTGAGAGGAGAATGGAGGAGAAGGGATTGCAGCGTGGCCATTCACCCTGGGGTGGGGGTGGGGTGTGATTTCTCACTTTCTGTCTCTCTGTCTCTCTCTGTCTGTCTGGTAAGTGCACGTGCCCTATAGAAAAAACCTCTAAAAAAAGATGAAAAAAAATAGATCATTTTGTAACTATTTAATTTTAATTTTATTTATTCATCATTTATTTTAATTTGACCACACACACAGTGAGAAAGAGAGAGAAATTGAGAAAGCAAGCCCCCAGGTCCAGGACTCAAACCGTGGTTGGCCATGTGGAGCGTCCAGCACCTCAACCACCACACCACTGGTCCCTGTAGATAATCTTTTAGGTTCATCTATGTTGTGGCAAGTATAAGAATATTATTTTATTTTATTTTTAGAGTTTGTCATAGGTCATGTATACTTGCTGAAGAGAGAGACAGAAAGACAGAGAGACAGTGAGAGCTAAAGTGAGAAATCACCCCTCAGATGGATGACTTTTCCACAATCTCTTCTCCTCCATTCTCCTCTCAGGATTTTGGACACACACATGCACAAGCACCCAGTGTGATTTTCAGGTCAATGTGTCTAGGATTCGAGCCATGGTCAATCATGTTGTAGTCCACCACCTACATTGTCATCTGCTGGCCCTTAGAATTTTATTCATTTATAAGGCTGAATACACACCATTGCACTGTTGAGGGGGTGTCTGTAGAAAGTTCACAAAGTTTGTACTGTATTATGAAAAAAGTGTGCATGAGATTCAATTTTTTTTGCATTATAATAAGCACATACTTTCATTTAGTTTTTCCATAGACTTTTAAAGTCCCCTCATCTGTGCTATGTTTTGTTCATCCATTTATCTGTTTATGGACACTTGAGTTGTTTCTGAGTTGAACTATTGTGAATAATGCTGCCATGAATATGGCTATAGGAACATTTTTTTAAATTCCTGCTTTCAGTTCTTTTAGATATACATCCAGAAAACAATTTCTGGTCATGTGGTAACTCTGTTCAATTTTTGAGGAACTGTTGTCCATTTGTCACACCAGGTACAACATTCCAGAAATGTACAGCATTCTAATTGCTCTACATTCTCACCAACACTC
>NW_006198512.1:156902-163621 GCF_000334495.1 Tupaia belangeri chinensis | reverse complement strand
ACTTTGTGATTAAGTGAATAGCCATTCTAATCAGTGTGAACTGGTATCTCTTTGTAGTTTGATTTGATTTTCAAAATGACTAGTGATATTTGACTTTTTTCCCATGGAGTTATAGACCACTTGTATGTCTTTGTAGAAATGTCTTTTCAGCATATTCAAGTTTTTAAATGGAATGGTTTGGTTTTTGTTGCAAAGTTGTAAGGATTATTTACATGTTCTGATTATTAATCCCTTATCATGTATGTGATTTACAAATAAATTTTCTGTTTTATAGATTGCTTTTAACTCTGTTAGCAATGTTCTTTGATGCACGAAATTTTCAAATTTTGATGGGGTGTAATTTACCTAATTTTTCTTTTCCTGCCTGTGCTTTTGGTGTTATTTCTAGAAAACCATTGCCAAATCCAATGTCCCAAAGAATGTCCCATGTCTTATTCTAAAATTCTAGTTGTTACCCCTTATAGTTAGTTCTCTGATCCACTTTGAGTTCATTTTTAAAAATATAGTCTAAGGTAAGAGAGTCTAACTCATTCATTTGCTTGTGGATATCTAGTTTTTCCAGCAGCATTTGTTGAAAAGACTATCTGTGACCCATATTTAAATAGTATTGGTATTTTTGTCTAAATTATTTTATGATCTGTTTAAAAATTTACTTCTGGGTTCTCTATCCCATTGATCTTTATATCTGTTTCTATATGAGAAGAGCACTGTTTTGATTACTGTAACATTGTAGTAAGTTTGGAAATCAGCAAACTGGGACACATCCAACTTGTTCTTTCTTCTTCTTCAGGATGTTTTGGCCTATCAGGGGTTATAGTAATTTTTGGAGATGAATTCGAGGTATTTTACATAAATTTTAGAATGATATTTTCTATTTTTTGTGAAAATAATCATTTGGAACTTTTTTTTTGTGTGTGTGATTTTCCTGCCTTAGGGCCATGTGCTTACCAGAGAGAAAGAGACAGACATGGTGAGAAGGGAAATTGAGAAATCACTCCCCTAAGGGAATGGCCATGCCATGATCTCTTCTCCTCTATTCTCCTCCTGGATGTTAGGCGCACATGACACATACCCAATGTGATCTTGAAGCCACCACATCTGGGACACAAACTGTGGTTGACCCTGTGGGAGTCCATAGATATAACTGCTATGCAATCTAGCAGTCCCATTGAGAACATTTTTAATGTTATAATTTGGTCACTCTGGAAATCAGGTTCTTCCACTCAGGGATTGTTACTATTGCTAACTGTGGGTTGTTACTTTTTTTGTTTATTGACTTTAATACATTTTTTTTGGTGCTAATAAATTTTAAAATTCATGTATAGTTGTTTTTTTTATTTTATATTCATTCACTGTATATCTTTACAGCATACAAAATGAATTTTCTCATCCAGAATACACTGAATATTTTTTTTTTGGAGATTTTTTTTTTTTTTTTGCTATAGGGTGCATGTGCTTGCCAGATAGAGAGAGAAATAGAGACAGAAAGCGAGAAATTACCCCCAGGGGGGATGGTCACAATCCCTTCTCCTCCATTCTCCTCTCAGGATCTTGGGCACACACGCACACGCGCCCGACATGAGTTTTAAGCCACCGGGTCCGGGATGCGAACCGCGATTGACTACGTGGGAGTCCAGTGACATAGCCATTACGCTAACTGCTAGTTCCTTTTTTTTTTTTAAAGAATTATTTTATTTAATTTTATTTATTTATTTTAATTTGTCCAGGGAGGGACAGAGTGAGAGAGAGAGAGAAGGAAAGTGAGAAAGCAAGCCACCATGTCCAGGACTTGAACCAAAGTCAGCCATGTGGGAGTCCAGCATCCCTAGCCACCACACCACCTGCTGGCTCTCCAGAATACACTGAATATTGACCCAAAGATATTACCACACCTATTATTGCCAACAGATAATTTTTTTGTTTGTTTTTTGTTTGTTTGTTTGTTTTTGCTATAGATTATGTGTGGTCATGGGAGAGACACAGATACAAAGGAAAAATGAGAAATAACCATTCCCCTAAGATGCATGACCATGCCATAATCCCTTCTCCTTTATTCTCTTGGGATTTTGGGCACACGTGTACATGTGCCTGTTTGTTAAGTCAGCAGGTCAGGAACTCAAGCCATGCAGTCTGTTGGCCATATGGGATCCAGCTGATTTAACCTCCATGCCACTGGCTAGCCCCCATAATTGTTTTAATATTTTTAAAATTCATTTTATTGCCAGATGGTGCATATGCTCCCCAGAGGGATGGAGAGAGAAAGACAGAGAAAGAGAGAGAACATGCACACCCAGTAGGGTTATACCACAATTCTTTTTCCTCCATTTCTCCATGTCATCAGGGTAGGGCTCACACACACACGTGCCAGATTGTCCTTCAAACCACTGAGACTGTGATCTGAACATTGGTTTGCCATAGGCGATCTGGCTTCCTATGCATACCACTTCGTTGTTAAACTGTAGGCTGGTTCCACAACATGTTTTTTAAAGACTGTATTCTTTATGTTGCTTGGCACATTATAGGGTCTGAATTTTTCAGTTGCCCCTGAAATTGATTCTGAAATTTCAAATTATTAAGAGGTGAGGGTGTGACTTGGGAGAGGATTGTGATAAACACTCTTATAAAAGAGACTGCAGAGAGTGAGGTAGCTCCTTTTGCTGTGTAAGGACTGTTTGAGAAAGCACCATAGGTGAGAAAGCAAACCCTCACCAGGCACCAGACCTTTTGGTCCCTAGATCTTGACCTTCCCAGCCTCCAAAACTGGAAAATTTATTTCTGTTGTTTATACAACATCCAGTTTCTCTTATTGTATTTTTTTTTTTTTTGAGAGGATTTTGCTCGCCAGAAAGACAGAGAGAGATGGAGAGACAGAAAGCAAGAAATCAAGCCCCAGGAGGGACAAATATGCCACAATCCTTTCTCCTTCATTCTTGTCTTGGGATCTTGGGCATGCACGCACATGTACCCAGTGTGAGTTTAAGCCACTGGGTCCAGGTCTCAAACCGTGGTCGACTACATGGGAGTCCAGCGATGTAGCCAATATGCTATCTGCTTTGTCCAAGTGGACAAAGTTTTTGTTATGTTATAGTCAGCCAGAAGTTTGACAGATTTTCTTATATACAATGCTTTAGTTGCTTCTTATTTGCCTTAGCTTTTGATTGGTTGCTATAAAGTTTTAACTATTTACTCAAACTCTGATGTTGATTTTGATCATATCTAGAATAGGCAAATTCAAAGAAACAGAAAAGAGGATTCCAACTGTCATTATTTTTGTCTTTGAACCCCAGCTACTAACTGAAATCTCAATGCTTTTCTCACCTGGATGAATTGAGATAAAAAATATATTAAAAAATAATTTAAAAATAGGAACAATAATAAAAATAAACTAAATTTTTAAAAAATGGTAAGAGGAAGAATGTCACCAATAGAGCCCCTTATCTAGCCTCTGAAGCCCTCTCAGAAGGCATTTTGAATTATACTAATATGAAGTCAACTCCCAGTTGGGAATAGATACTTTAAAGTATAGAGATTTTGTTTGGAATGATCAACAATGTCTGGTAATAGATATTGGCAATGCTTGCATAACATTGTGAGTGTACTTAATGTTACTTAATTCTACAATTAAAAGTGGTGACAATGGTAATTTTCATGTCATGCATATTTTACTATAGTAAGTATAACTAGCTAAAGGATAATTTTGGAAAGAAATGAAATACGCCATGTTTCCTGGAGAGAGGATGTCTTTTTTTTCCACAGGGAGGCTGTAGTCCTGCCAGAATTTTTGTGCTTTCTTTTCTCCAGTTTCTATTTATTTTCTTCCAAAGAGATTACAAGATAGAGTTCATTTAAATTTCTCGAGGCATCTTCAACTGATGTCCAAAGTTTTCCTCTGTGCTGGGTAACACTGACCTTAAAGGTTCTGATATATGCCCAAACAAAAATAAAACAAAATGACAGACTATTTATTTATTCACCCACAGACCAGGGAAAGAACCTCCAATTATAGAGCAATTATATGTATGCCTTAATCTGAATATATATGTGTTTGTGTGTGTAGATGTATTAATATCTCATCTTCCTGTAGCTTTATTTTGTAAGTCGAAACTCTCTTTTCACATGAAAGGGTTTTCATAGTGGTTTATTTAGCTCTTAAGGTATGAGTGAGATATTTCATATCTGTAATTAAAAATATTGTCATAAAAATGCACTAGTGGAAGTCTAGCAACTGGCCACTCAAAGCAAAAGTAAATACAATGCTGTGCTGTCTGCTGGGGGTGGTTCCCTATTTCTATTTACTATCCCCTCCCTGCCCCTCAACTGTTCATTCTCTTTGCTTCTAGATGAGAGGAAAATAGATTCTCCTTTCAGCAACCAGATAACTCTTGAAGTGCCTGTGTAAAACGTTTGATCTATGTTTGTTTAATCAATGGCTAATAAAGGCTTGGGAAATTTTTGTGAAGGGAAACAGATTAAATTATGCTGCGAGCAAAACTCTGAGCTAATTAATTACATTGTATTGCTGTAAAGATGTGTAATTGAAATTCACAGGCTACACGTCTGAACTGTAAATGCTTACAAAGCATTGAAAAAACTACCTCTAATACCCAGTATTTTCACTATAGATTAGGGATCTTCAAAAAGTGAATGAACAATGCATATTGTAAAAAAGTATGTATAGTTTTCAATTTTTTTTTTACCCCAAAATAAAATTGTATTTCCATTCCCATGAGCTTTCTGAATCTCCTTGGAAGTTATGCCTTCTTTTTTCTTTAAGAGGTTTTAGCCTTCAGGTACATGCACTCACTGGAGAGAGAGAGAGAGAGAGAGAGAGAGAGAGAGAGAGAGAGAGAGAGATAAAGCAAGAAATCACCTCCCCAGGGGGATGGCATGCCCAAATCCCTCCTCCTCCTTTCTCCTCTCAGAGTCCTAGGTATGCACGCACATGTCCCGTGTGTGATTTTCAAGCCACCAGGTCTAGGACTCTAACTATTGTCAGCCACTTGGGAATCCAGTAATGTGATTCCTATGTCATCTGCTGGGCCCAAGGGATGTCTTACTGATGGATAAGTGAAAAATCCTCTCTGGGGGCCTTGGCTGCCCCTCAGTTTGAGTGCCTGAGAAGCTCCAAAAATTGAAGGGCCTGCTTTGTTTTAATTTATAATTTTTCTTGGAACAACATGGGAGACTTCCAACACTGACTCTCAGAGAAATAAAAGATTTAGAAGAGAAAATCATAAAATTTGTCTAGAATCATAAAACACCCCATATTGCCAAAACAATTCTACACAAGAAGAGTGGAGTGGGTGGCATCTCATTCCCTGACCCAAAAATAGACTACAAAGCCATGGTAATCAAAACAGCATGGTACTGGCTGAGAAACAGACAGGTGGACCAATGGAACAGAATACAGTCCCCAGAAATAAATGCCCAAACATACAGTCAACTGATTTTTGACAAGGGGTACCAGTCAATCCAGTGGGAAAAGAAAAACCTCTTCAGCAAATGGTGCTGGAAAAACTGGATTTCCACCTGCAGAAAGATTAATCTGAACCCCTACCTCTCAACTTTGACAAAAATTAAGTCAAGGTGGATAAAGGATCTAAATCTAAGACCTTAAACTATAAAACTGCTCCTGGAAAACACTGGGGAAACTCTGGGAGACATTGGTGTGAGGAAAGATTTCTTAAATAAGACTCCCAAAGCACAGTCAATAATCCCCAAAATAGACAAGTGGGATTACATCAGGCTAAGAAGTTTCGGCATGGCAAAGATACAGTAATTAGTGTGAATCGACAGCCCTCAGAGTGGGAAAATATTTTTTTGTAAATTATGCATCAGATAAGGGACTGATAAGCAGAATACACAAGGAACTAAAGAAGCTGTTTGGAAAAATAGATGATCAACCCTATTAAAAGATGGGAGAAGGAATTGAAAAAACACTCTCTAAAGATGACATATGAATAACCAAAAGGCATATGAAAAAATGCTCAACATCCCTCATCTTAAGGGAAATGCAGATCAAAACAACAATGAGATAACACCTAACCCAAGTCAGAATGTCTAATATTAAAAAGAAACAAAAAATAATAAGTGTTGGCGGGTGTGTGGTGAAAAGGGAAGTCTTTTACACTGTTGGTGGGAATGTAAATTGGTCCAGCCACTGTGGAGAACAATTTGGAGATTCCTCAAAATTCTACAAATAGAGACATAGGAACACCCTCAGCCTCACAGTCACCCCACTCCCATCTTCCAATCCCCTGGACCAAGGAATTCTGAGGCAGGACTGCCCACTGCAGCTCCAGCCCCAGAACCCCCAAGCCAAAGACCACTCTCTCTGCCAGCCAGGTACACATTTTTCTCTCTCTCTCCTCCTCTTCTTTCATTTGTAAATTTCTCTCTTCTCCTTACCACATAGGAACACCCTCAGCCCTACAGACACCCCACTATTCTTCCCACTTACTTGGTCCTCACTTCCTTTATCTACACCATCCCTGGCATTTTAGATAGGTTTAGAATTACAGTTCTGAAGACTGGAGAATGAGTTGAGAAAAACACTCTCTAAAGATGACATATGAATAGCTAAAAGGCATATGAAAAAATGCTCAACATCCCTCATTGTAAGAGAAATGCAGATCAACACAACAATGAGATATCACCTAACCCTAGTCAGAATGTCTAAGATTAAAAAAAAACAAAAAATGATAAGTGCTGGCGGGGGT
>NW_006198512.1:156441-156762 GCF_000334495.1 Tupaia belangeri chinensis | reverse complement strand
GGTATCTACCCAAAGGACAGAAGAATACTTAATCAGAAAAGTGCTTGCACATTGATGTTTATTGTGGCACTTTTCACGATTGCTAAGTCATGGAAACAACACAAATGCCCAGGAACTGATGAATGGTTAGGAAAGTTGTGGCACATATACTCAATGGAATACTATTCATCCATAAAAACAACAAAACCCTGGCTTTTGACAGGAAGTGGATGAATATGGAAGACTTACTGCTGAGTGAAGCAAGCCATGCTATGAAGGAGAGGCACTGTATGTTCCCACTTAATATATACCGAGTGTCTGCACTCTATGACTGAAACTAAT
>NW_006198512.1:150611-152697 GCF_000334495.1 Tupaia belangeri chinensis | reverse complement strand
TGGGAGATGACAGAGGGTAAGAGATAGGGAATCAAGGATGGGGGGAGAAAAAAAGCAAAACATACAGAAAACAAGAAATGGAAGATCATTTGCTGACAATAACATGTTTGTTGATGTGCTTGATTGAGACAATATACAGTGTACTCTGGATGGAAAATCTCATTTTGTATGTTGTAATGATGTACAGTGAATGAATGCAAATAAATAAATTGAAATAAAAAAAGAAGATATAACGCTTATCAATATCTTTGTGCCTAACACAGGAGCACCCAAATATGTGAAGGGAAAGACTGCTAGATCTAAAAGGGGAGATAGACTGCAATACACTAATTGTTGGAGACCTCAACACTGCACTATCCTCTGTGGACAGATCATCTAGACAAAAAATAGATAAAGAGATAAAGGATCTAAATAAAATCATAAATCAAATGACTTAACAGATATCTATGGAAATTTCCATCCAAAAACCTCGAAATGCACTTTTTTCTCACAGGTACATGGAACCTTCTCGAAGACTGACCACATCATAGGGCACAAAGCAAGCCTCTACAGATTCAAAGGCATAGAAACTACTCCCAGCATCTTCTCTGACCATGATGGAATTAAACTTGAGTTTAATTTCAAGAGAAGCCCTCAAAAATACTCAAATACATGGAAATTAAATAACCTACTCCTGAATGACTCCACACCTAATGAAGAAATAAAGACTGAAATCAAAAGGTTCATGAAAGCTAATGACAATAGGGACATGAGTTTCCATAATCTTTGGGACACTGCTAAAGCAGTCATAAGAGAGAAGTTCATAGCAATTAGTGCACATAAGAAGAACATGGAAAGAAGACAAATGGATAACCCAACATCATGCCTTACAGAATTGGAAAAGCAACAACAAAAAGATACAAAAACTCCAGGAGAAAGGAAATAATAAAGATACGAGCAGAAATAAATGAAACAGAAAATAAATGTACTGTACAGAAAATAAATGAAAGTAAAAGCTGGTTCTTTGAAAAGATAAAATTGGTACACCACTAGCAAGACGTATTAAGAAGAGAGAAAAGAACCAGGTGAATCAGATCTGCAATGAAGCAGGCAAAATAACAACAGACATAGTAGAAATACAGAACATAATTAGAGAATACTATGAAGATCTGTATGCCAAGAAACAAGATAATTTGGATGAGATGGACAAATTCCTGGACAAATATCATCTATCTAGATTGAACCAGGAGGATATAGAAAGTCTGAATAGGTCCATAACAGGCCAGGAGATTGAATCAGTTATAAATAACCTCCCTACAAAGAAAAGCCCTGGCCCTGATGGATTCACCTATGAATTCTACAAAACTTTCAAAGAAGAGTTCATTCCCACTCTGCTCAAGTTATTTCTAAAGATTCAAAAGGATATCTCCCTAATTCATTTTATGAAGCCTCTATCACCCTTATCCTTAAAACAGATAAGGACAGGGCAAGGAAGGAAAACTATAGACCAGTCAGTATCCCTGATGACTATAGATGCAAAGATTCTCAACAAGATACTAACAAATTCATATACAACAACTTATAAAAAAGATTATACATCATGTTCATGTAGGCTTTATTCCAGGAATGCAAGGTTGGTTCAACATACACAAAAACCATAAATGTAATACACCATATTAATAGGAAGAAAGTTAAAAACCATATGGTCATATCAATTGATGCAGAAAAAGCATTTGATAAGATACAACATCCCTTCATGATCAAGACTCTCAGCAAATTTGGCATAGAAGGATCATTTCTCAACACAATAAAAACTATTTATGAAAAACCCATAGTGAACATCATTCTCAATGGAGTAAACTGAAAGCTTTTCCACTAAAAACAAGTACAAGACAAGGATGTCCACTCTCTCCAGTCCTCTTCAATATAGTACTAAAAGTCCTGGCCTTTGCAATCAGAAAAGAGGAAAAAAAAATAAAAGCATTCAAATAGGAAAAGAAGAGGTGAAACTCTCTCTATTTGCAGATGACATAATTGTATACATAGAAAACCAAATGATTTCCATAATAAAAATTTCTGGAAGTAATACATGAATACAGTAAAGTTT
>NW_006198512.1:149839-150378 GCF_000334495.1 Tupaia belangeri chinensis | reverse complement strand
TGGATTGGAAGAATTAATATAATCAAAATGGCAATTCTACCCATATTAATCTACATATTTAATGCAATGCCAATCAAAGTACCACACACATTCTTCACAGATCTAGGAAAGACAATCATAAAGTTTGTCTGGAATCATAAGAGACCCCATATTGCCAAAGCCGTTCTGCCACAAGAAGAGTGGAGTGGCTGGCATCTCACTCCCTGACTCAGAAATAGACTACAAAGTTGTGGTAATCAAAACAGCATGGTACTGGCACAGAAACAGACAGGCGGACCAATGGAACAGAATAGAGTCCCCAGAAATAAATGGCCAAATATACAGTCAAGTGATTTTTGACAAGGGGTACCAGTCAGTCCAGTGGGAAAAGGGAAACCTCTTCAGCAAATGGTGCCGGCAAAACTGGATTTCCACCTGCAGAAAGATTAATCTGAAACCCTACTTCTCACCTCTGACAAAAATCAAGTCAAGGTGGATCAAATATCTAAATCTAAGACCTCAAACTATAAAACTGCTCCTGGAAAACACTGGGGAAACTC
>NW_006198512.1:141296-149769 GCF_000334495.1 Tupaia belangeri chinensis | reverse complement strand
TCAGACAAGGGACTGATAACCAGAATTCACAAGGAACTCAAGCAGCTGTTCCAGAAAAAGACAATCAATCCTATAAAAAGATGGGAGAATGAGTTGAAAAAAACCACTCTCTAAAGATGACATATGAATAGCTAAAAGGCGTATGAAAAAATGCTCAACATCACTCATTGTAAGAGAAATGCAGATCAAAACAACAATGAGATATCACCTAACCCTAGTCAAAATGTCTAAGATTGAAAAACAAGGATAAGTGCTGGTGGGGGTGTGGTGAAAAAGGAGCTGTTTTACACTGCTAGTGGAAATGTAAATTGGTCCAACCACTGTGGAGAGCAATTTGAAGATTTCTCACAAATCTACAAATCTACCCAAAGGACAGAAGAATACTTAATCGGAAAAGTGCTTGCACATCGATGTTTATTGCAGCACTATTCACAATTGCTAAGTCATGGAAACAACCCAAATGCCCATGAACTGATGAATGGATAGTAAAACTGTGGCACATATACTCAATGAAATACTATTCATCCATAAAAAACAACAAACCCTGGCTTTTGACAGGAAGTGGATGAATATGGAAGACTTACTGCTGAGTGAAGCAATCCATGCTATGAAGAAGTGACATTGTATGTTCCCACTTAATATATACCGAGTGTCTGTACTCTATGACTGAAACTGATTGACTAAAAGATATACAAACACAAGAGATGGGAGTGAATGACAGATGTGGTGTGTGTGGAGGAGTGAGGCCAAGGGAAGGACATTTGGAGGAGGGATATGGAGGTAGAGCATTGACAGGATGGGGAGGTGTGATGTTATTGGTTGAAGATATTTTGATCAACTGGACTTGGGAGAAATGTTCACATATTGAAATGTTCACTTCGCAAGCTAAACAATGTGATTGAATGCATATAAAAAAGAAAGAAGAAAGAAAGAAAGAAAGAAAGAAAGAAAGAAAGAAAAAAGAAAGAAAAAAGAAACAATAAAAGCAAGAAAAGAATGGGGAAATATAGTCAAAGTGTTAAATGAAAAACAATTTCAGTGAAGACTACTATACCCAGCAAGATTACTCTTCATAGGAAATAAAGAAAAACTCTCAGATAAACAAAGCCTGAAAGAATTTACCAACTCCAGACCAGCTCTTCAAGAAGTTATGAAGGGAGTGCTATAATAGGAAAGCTAAAAAGTCAGACATACAGACATAAGAGAACAAAAGAAACAACCAAGAAATGTCAAGAAATGTGAACCAAGAAAATGATAGTAAAATGTCTGGAAATACTGATAATAACGTTGAACGTTAGTGTATTAAATTTTCTATCAAGAGACACAGACTGACTGGGGAAAAAATACAGAAACCCTCTAGCTTTTGCATACAGGAAATTCATCTTATGGATAAAGACATATATAGACTAAAAGTGAAGGGCTGAAAGAAGGTATTCCATATAAATGGAAATCAAAAAAGGCCTGGAGTTACGATACTGATTTCAGACAAATTAAGCTTTAAGACAAAAACTATAAGAAGAAACAAAGAAGGGCATTATATAGTAGTAAAAGGGCTAATTCATCAAGAAAACATAACACTTATAAATAACTATGCACTCTACTCAGGAGTACCTAAATATGTGGAGGAAAGACTGCTGGAGCTAAAAGGAAAGATAGGGTGAAACACTACATTTGTTGGGGTTCTCAACACCCAATTATCTCCTTTAGATAGATCTTCTAGACAAATAAGCAGAGAGATACAGGACATAAATTATACTGTAAATCAAATGCACTTGACAAACATCCATACAACTTTCCACCCCAAGACCACAAAATATACATTTTTCTTACCCTGGCATGGAACCCTTTCAAAGGTTGATTCTACAATAAGGCATAAATCAAGGTTTTACAGACTCAAAGGCATAGAAATGATATCTAGCATCTTCTCAGATCATGATGGAATTAAATTTGATATTAGTTTCAGGAAAAAATCCTTGAAAATACACAAACACATGGAAACTAATCAACCTACTTCTGAATGACTTCTCACCTACTGAAGAAATTAAGTCTGAAAATCAGAAGCTTTATGGAAAGAAATGATACATGAGTTTCCATAATCTACAGGACACCACAAAAGCAGTCATAAGAAATCTGGAGACTGGTTAAACCGAGTGGCCTTGTCAGATGCCAGGCTGCCTGTTGCTGCAGGCCCTAATGACTGGAACCTGTGGCTCATCCCCCCACTCGCCTTTGGCCTTCAGGTTTGTGTCTTGGGACTTTAAGACAAATTCACATCCCCCTCCACCCCATCTGAAGACTGGTTCAAGTGAACGACCTTGCCAGATTCCAGGCTGCCTGTGGCTGCAGACCCTAACAGCCAAGACCCATGACTAATCACCACTCCCACTCACCTCTGGACTTCAGGTTTGTGTCTTGAGTGTTCAAGACAAACGAGCCCCTCCCCACACCATCTGGAGACTGGTTCAAGTGAGTGGCCTTGCTAGATGCCAGGCTGCCTGTGACTACAGGCCCTAAAGGCTAGGACCCATGGCTCATCCCCGCCCCCCACATTTGACTTTAGACTTCAAGTTTGTGTCCTGGGTCTTTAAGACAACCTTGCACCCCTCTCCATCCCATCCAGAGACCAGATCAAGCGAGCAGCCTTACCAGATGCCAGGCTGCCTATGGCTGCAGGCTTTAATGGCTAGGACCCATGGATCATCCCCCCACCCACTCGCCTTTGGACTCTCTGATCTTTGGTGTTTTGGATAGTGTGCTGAGGTAAAGCTCAGCAGCTCAGTTGAAGGTGCACCTGTTCTTTAGAAACAGGGAGGTTTTGGGTCACCAAAGACCAGTGACAACAGTTGCAGGGTACTAGTGAGCAACAGTGGGACAGAGCAGAAAATAGAGTGCACGCCTTTGAACACTCATAGATATCTTGAATAATATAGGAAGGAATATACAGATCACAAGATAGCTAGGAACAATTGCAGAGGCACAAGAAATTTGAGAAACCAAAATGTCTCTCCCCCAAGTGAAAACATCAATTCCACATAACCCACAAGAACAGAATGGAAGTTGTGGACATGTCAGATAAGCAAATCAGAATATTCACAGTGACCAAACTAGCTGAGATGCAAGAAAAAGGAGAGAACAAACTCCAGAAGATGAGGAAGTTCTTTTTTGACTCAAAAGAAAAAAAAGACACCTTAAAAGAGAATCAAACAGAACTGTTAGGGATGAAGAATGTGTTATGGGAGTGGTAGTGCCAGACACCAGACTGCCTATGCCTGCAGGGTCTAATGGCCAGGACCCATTTCCCAACCTTACCTCTACTCGTCTCTGGACTTCAGGTTGGGGTCTTGGGACTTTAAGACAAACTTGCACCCCTGCCCACCTCATCTGGAGGCCAGCTCTAGCCAGCGGCAGTGCCAGACACCAGACTACCTGTGACTGCAGGGCCCGACAACTGGGACCTGTCACCCAACCCCACCCCTACTCGTCTAGACTTCAGGCTGGTGTCTTGGGACTTTATGATACACTTGGACCCCTCCCCACCCCATCTGGAGGCCAGCTCTAGCCAGCGGCAGTGCTGGACACCAGGCTGCCTGTGGCTGCAGGGCCTAATGGCTGGGACCCATCACACAACTCCACCCCTACTTATCTCTGGACTTCAGGTTGGTGTATTGGGACTTTAAGACAAACTTACACCCCTCACCACTCCATCAGGAGGCTGGTTCTAGCCAGCGGCAGTGCCAGACACCAGGCTGCCTGTGGCTGCAGGGCCTAACTGCTGGGACCCATCGCTCATCCTTTGCCCCTTTCCCACTTGCCTTTGGAGTCTCAGAATTTTAGTGTTTTGAATAGTGTGTGGTGCTGTGCACCATGTGTGATTTTATTTCATTTTTTCTTTGTTCTTGAGGTATAGCCTATCAGATCAGACACTCCTTAGAAATAGGGAAAACTTTGAGTCACCTGTAATCAGTGACAAAGGTGTATGTTACTGGTGAGCACCAGGTAGGTTGGTGCTCATTAGAGAAATTATCAATTTTCTAATTCTGCACACCTTAGAACACTCAGAGATACCTTCAATAAGTTAGGAAGGAACATATAGATTACCTGATGACTAGAAACATTTGCAGAAGGTCAAGAAATATGAGCAACCAACAAAGGGCTTCTCCCCCAAGGGAAATCATCAAGCCCACATCACACACAGTCAATATAATGGATGTTGTGGACATGTCAGATAAGGAATTCAGAATATTTGTGGTGACCAAACTAACTGAGATGGAAGAGAAAAAGAGACAGTGAGCTCCAGAAGATGAGGAAGTCCTTTCATGATTTGAAAGAAGAAATGAACATGTTAAACAAGAACCGGATGGAACTTCTAGGGTTGAAGAATGTAATACAGGACATCAAAACCTCCCTTGGAAGTATTAAAAATAGGTTAGACCAGGCAGAAGGTCGAATCTCTAACATAGAAGACAAAACATCTGACCTAGAAAAAAGTATCAAGAAGTTTGAGAATACAACCAAGAAAAAAAGAGGATAATATACGAGTAATACTGGATACCATCAAGCATCCCAACATCCAGATAACTGGTATCCCAGAAGAGGAAGAAAATAATAAGGGCATTGATCATTTATTCCATGAAATTATAGAAGAAAACTTTCCAAACTTAGAAAGGCATTTGAATATCCAGACCCAAGAAATACATAGGACCCCGAGTAGAATCAACCCAAGAAGATCCTCTCCAAAGCACATCATAGCCAGAATGGCAAAAACAACAGACAAAGACAAGATACTAAAGTAGGCAAGAGGGAAATATCAAGTTACTTACAAAGGTGACCCCGGCAGGCTTACATCAGACCTTGTGGTGGAAACAGTGCAGGCAAGGAAAGAATGGGGAAGCATAGGCCAAGTGTTGAATGAAAAACAGTTTCAACCAAGAATACTATACCCGGCAAGATTATATTTCACATGGGAAAAAAATATAAAAACTTTCTCAGATAAACAAAATCTGAAGGAATTTATTAACTCTGGATCAGTTCTTCAAGAGGTTCTGAAGGGAGTGCTATACCAGGAAAACTAGAAAGACGAACAGTTATAAGAGAACAAAAAGCAACCAAGAAAATGGCTCACTTAATGATAGGAACTGGTACAGAAACATCAATAATAATATTAAATGTCAATGGATTAAATACTCCAATTAAGAGACACAGACTGGCCAAATGGATAAGAAAATAGAAACCCTCTATCTGTTGCCTACAAGAAACTCACCTTATGGATAAAGATATACATAGGCTAAAAGTGAAGGGCTGGAAAAAGATATTCCATGCAAACGGAAATTTAAAAAAGGCTGGAGTAGCAATATTGATCTCAGACAAAATAGTCTTCAAGTCAAAGACCGAGAGAAGAGACCAAAGAAGGACTTTATATAATAGTAAATGGGATAATCCAGCAAGAAGTCATAACACTTATAAATATCTATGCACCCAATTCAGGAGCACCTAAATATGTAAGGGAAATACTGCTGGAACTAAAAGGAGAAATAGGGCAAAACACTATAAAAGTTGGAGATCTCAACACCCCATTATCTCCTTTAGACAGATCTTCTAGGCAGAAAATAGAGAGATACACGACCTGAATGATACTATAAGTCAAATGGGCTTGATAGGTATCTATAGAACTTTCCACCCTAAGTCTTCTAAATATACATTCTTCTTACCCCAGCATGGAATCTTTTCAAAGATTGACCATAAGTTAGGACACAAATCAGACCTTTAGAGATTCAAAGGCATAGAAAGTATATCCAGCATCTTCTCTGACCATGATGGAATTAAACTCAAGATTAATTTCAAGAAACACCCTCAAAAATACACAAACACATGGAAACTGAACAACCTACTTTTGAATGACTTCTTCACTACTGAAAAAATTAAGTCCCAAATCAAAAAATTTATGGAAACAAATGATAATGAGGACACAAGTTTCTATAATCTATGGGACATGGCAAAAGCAGTCATAAGAGGAAAATTCATAGCAATTAGTGTGCATAAGAAAAGGATGGAAAGATAGCAAATAGATAAAGATGGCAAATAGCTTCATGCCGCAGGGAATTAGAAAAACAACAACAACAACAAAAAATACCAGGCAAAAAGAAATAAAGGTTTGAGCAGAAATAAATGAAATAGAAAATAAACGAACCATACAGAAAATAAATGAAAGCAAAAGCTAGTTCTTTAAAAAGATTAACAAGATCGACACACCAATGACTGGACTAATAAGAAGAAAGAAAGAAACCAGGTAAATCAAATATGTGACAAAACAGGCAATATTACAACAGACATATTAGAAATACAAAATAGTATTAGAGGATACTATGAGCACTATATGCCGACAAACAAGATAACTTGAAGGAGATGGACAAATTCCTGGATGCATATAATCTACCAAGATTGAATCAGGAAGACATTAAAAAAAACCCGAATAGGCCCATAACAAGCCAGGAGATTGAATCAGTAAAAGATAACCTCCCAAGAAAGAAAAGCGAAAGTCCAGATGACTATACTCCTGAATTCTACAAAACTTTCAAGGAAAAACTCATTCCTATCCTACTCAAATTATTTCTAAAGATTTAAAAGGAGGGAAACCTTCCAAATTCATTTTATGAAGCCTCCATCATCCTCATTTCCAAAACAGATCAGGACATGACAAAAAAGGAAAACTACAGACCAATATTGTTGATGAATGTAGATGCAAAAATTCTCGACAAGATACTCGCAAATCATATCCAACAACATATAACAAAGATTATTCATCATGACCAGGTAGGCTTTATCCCAGGGATGCAAGGGTGGTTCAACATATGCAAGACCATAAATGTAATACAGCATATTAACAGAAAGAAGGATAAAAACCACATGATCATTTCAATTGATGCAGAGAAAGCATTTGATAAAATACAACATCCTTTCATAATTAAGACCCTCAGTAAGATTGGTGTAGAAGGGTCATTTCTGAACACAATAAAAGCCACCTATGAAAAATCTAAAGCTAACATTATACTGAATGGGGAAAAGCTAAAATCTTTTCCACTAAAAACTGGTACTAGACAAGGCTGCCCACTTTCTCCACTGTTGTTTAATATAGTACTGGAAGTCTTAGCTAATGCAATCAGAAAAGAGAACAACATAAAAGGCATTCTAATAGGCAAAGAAGAGTTGAAAAATACCTTTATTAGGTCATGACATGATGGTATACTTAGAAAACCCAAAGGTCTCCATGAAAAAATTTCTTGAAGTAATAAGTGAATACAGAAAAGTGGCAGGACACAAAATCAACATCCAAAAATCTATAGCATTTCTATATATGAACAGCAAGTTGAATGAAATAGAACTGAAGAAAGGAACCCCTTTCACCCTAGCCACAAGATGTATAAGATACCTAGAGGTAAACCTAACAAAGTAAAATTTCTTTATAAAGAAAATTATGAACATCTTAAAAAAGATATTGAAAATGACACAAAAAAGTGGAAGGACATCCCATGTTCCTGGATTGGAGGAATTAACATAATCAAAATGGCAATTCTACCCAAATTAATCTACATGTTTAATGCAATTCCAATCATCGTACCCTAATATTCTTCACAGATCTAGAAAAGACAATCATAGGATTTGTCTGGAATTATAAAAAGACCTCGTATTGCTAAAGCAATTCTGTGCAAGAAGAGTGGAGCAGGAAGCATATCACACCCTGATCCCAAGATATACTATAAAGCTGTGATCATCAAACAGCATGGTATTGGCACAAAAACAGACATGTGGACCAATGGAATAGAATAGAGACCCCAGAAATAACCCCCAAAGCTTACAGCCAACTGATTTTTGACAAAGGATATCAGTCAATCCATTGGGAAAAGGAAGATATTTTTAGTAAGTGGTGCTGGGAAAATTTAGAATCCACATGCAGAAAGATGAAACTGAACCCCCATCTTTCACCATTAACAAAAATCAAGTCAAAATGAATCATAGATCTGAACCTAAAACCTCAAATTATAAAACTACTCATGGAATATGCTGGAGAAACTCTGGGAGACATTGTAATTGGGGTAGGCAATGGCTTCTTAAACAAGAATCCCAAAGCACAGGCAATAATCCCTAAAATAGACAAGTGGGACTATATCAGACTAAGCAAAAGACACAGTAATAAGTGTGAATCAACAACCCTCAGAATGGGTGAATATTTTTGTTAAATATGTCTCAGACAAAGGACTGATAGCCAGAATACACAGGTAATTCAAGTGCCTTACACGAAAAGAAATGATTAACCCAATTAAAATATGGGAAAATGAGCTGAACAAAAATCTCTCTAAGGGAGACATATGAATAGCCAAAAACCAAATGAGGAAATGCTTAACATCCCTCATGATAAGGGAGATGCAGATTAAAACAATAGATACCACCTAACCCCTGTCAGAATGGCAAAGATTAA
>NW_006198512.1:139198-141106 GCF_000334495.1 Tupaia belangeri chinensis | reverse complement strand
TACCCAAAGGACAGGAGAAGGCTCAGTTGGAGTAGCGCTTGCATATCAATGCTTATTGCAGCATTATTCATGATCGACCATACGTGGAACCAACCCAAATGTCCACAAACAGATGAATGGATTGAAAAAGTGTGGCACATATACTCTATGGAATACTACTCAGCTATAAAAAAAAAAAAACAAGGCCCTGGCATTTGATAGAAAATGGTCAGATATGGAGGATCTATTGCTGAGTGAAGCCAAGATGTGAAAGAATATATACTTACTATCTGCACTCTATGGTAGAGATCAAAATATTGGAGGACATGAAAGCAGTGAAAATAGTTAATGAGGATAAGACAGTGTGGAATGGGGAGAGAGAAGAGTATAGAGAAAGATAGGAAGAGAACAAATAGAGAGGCATGACATTAGTAGGACACAGATATGGTTTATTAACTGTTGATGATGATGTATATAATATTCTCAACTGAGTTGGTCTGAGAAGTATTTTATGTTGGGTATAGTCTTTTTACAAACAAAATGAGAAATAGTGATTGTTTAAAAAATAATTGGAATAATAATAATTGAGGAAAAATGAAAAGCTACTGGATGATGAAATGGGGATTTTAATGTCTCTGTATTGACTGATATGCATGGTATTCCTTCTGAAAAATAAAGAAATGTAATACACTGTAAAGTTATATGTGATTCAATGTAATATAAACAAGATTACAATGAAAAAGAGAGAAAGAAAAGAAGAAAGAAAAAAGAAAGAAAGAAAGAAAGAAGAAAGAAAGAAGGAAGGAAGGAAGGAAGGAAGGAAGGAAGGAAGGAAAAGAAAGAAAGAAAAAGAAAGAAAGAAACAGAAAAAAGAATACATTATGGAAAATTAAATGCTCCTTCAAAAGTATTTAAAGTCGATTAGGTCATGTAGAAGATTGAATCTTGAATGTAGAAGACAAAAACCTCTGACCTAGAAAAAAGTATTAAAAAGATTGAGAAAACAACCAAGAAAAATGAGGATAATATACAAGAAATACTGATTATTATCAAGCACCCCAACATCTGGATAATTGGTATCCCAGAAGAGGATGATTTCATGAAATCCTGGATGAAAAGTTTACAAACCTAGACAGGCATTTAAATATTCAGACCCAAGAAATACATAAGGACCCCACATAGAATCAACCAAAGATGATCCTCCCCAAAGCACATCATAGCCAGATTGGCCAAAACCACAGACAAGGACAAGATACTAAAATTGGCAAAATGGAAACATAAAATTACTTACAAAGATCATCCCATCAGGATAACATTAGACCTCTCATCAGAAACAATGCAGGCAAGGAAAGAATGGGGAAACATACTCAAAGTGTTAAATGAAAAACAATTTCAACCAAGAATACTATACCTCCAAGATTATCCTTCATAAGGGAAAACAGATAAAAAACATTCTCAGATAAACAAAACCTGAAAAAATTTACCAACTCCAGACTAGCTCTTCAAGAGGTTCTGAAGAGAGTGCTATGCCAGGAAAACTAAAGTCAGACGGAAAGTTATAAGTTATTATTAAGTTATCACTTAATGATAGGAACAGGTCTGGAAATATCAATAATGACATTGAATATTAATGGATTAAATTCTCCAAATGCCTAAAAGCAATGCACCAGAAATCTATAGCATTTCTATATATGAACAACAGGCAGACTGAGATAGAACAGAAAAAAGTTGTTCCATTTACCATAGTCACAAAAAGTATAAGATACTTAGGGATAAATCTAACCAAAGAAGTTAAAGACCTCCACAAGGAAAACTATGAGAAGATAAAAAAAGAAATTGAAAATGACACAAAAAAGTGGAAGGACATCCCATGTTCCTGGATTGGAAGAATTAATATAATCAAAATGGCAATTCTACCCAAATTAATCT
>NW_006198512.1:123762-138624 GCF_000334495.1 Tupaia belangeri chinensis | reverse complement strand
AAAAACCACTCTCTAAAGATGACATACGAATAGCTAAAAGGCATATGAAAAAATGCTCAGCATATCTCATTGTAAGAGAAATGCAGATCAAAACAACAATGAGATATCACCTAACCCCAATCAGAATATGTAAGATTAAAAAAATAAAAAAATTGTAAGTGCTGGCGAGGGTGTGGGAAAAGGGAACTCTCTTACACTGTTGGTGGGAATGTAAATTGGTCCAACCACTGTGGAGAACAATTTGGAGATTCCTCACAAATCTACAAATAGAACTACCATATGATCCAGCAATCCCACTCCTTGGTATCTACCCAAAGAACAGAAGAATTCTTAATTGGAAAAGTGCTTGCACGTTGATGTTTATTGCAGCACTTTTCACGATTGCTAAGTCATGGAAACAACACAAATGCCCAGGAACTGATGAATGGTTAGGAAAATTGTGGCACATATACTCAATGGAATACTATTCATCCATAAAAAACAACAAAACCCTGGCTTTTGACAGGAAGTGGATGAATATGGAAGATTTACTGCTGAGTGAAGCAAGCCATGCTATGAAGGAGAGGCATTGTATGTCCCCACTTAATATATACCGAGTGTCTGCACTCTATGACTGAAACTAATGGTCTAAAGGATATAGAAACACAGTATATAGATGTAAATACCAGATATAGTGTATGTGATAGAGGAGGGTCTGAAGAAGGGCATTTGGGGGAGGGACAGGGAGGAAAAAGCATTGATGGTACAAAGAGGTGTGGTGTTGTCTGTTGAAGATATTTCATAGTTTTATCAACCATACTGGGGAGAGATGTTCGCCTGTTGAAGTGTCCATTTTGTAAGACAAATAATAATGTGATTGAATGTATGGAAGAAAATGAAATGAAAAAAATTAATTACTAAAAAAATTTTTAAAAAAGATTGATTATATGATAGGACACAAATCAAGCCTTTACATACTCAAAGGCATAGAAATAGATACAGCATCTTCTATGACCCTGATGGAATTAAACTCTATATTAATTTCAAAAAACATCCTAAAAAATACACAAATACATGAAACCAAACAACCTACTTCTGTATGACTTCTAAACTACTGATGAAATTAAGTCTGAAGTTTAAAAAATATTATGGAAAGAAATGATAATGAGTACATGATTTTCCATAATCTATATAACATGGCAAAAGCAGTCATAAAAAGGAAATTCAGAGCAATTAGTGTGCATAAGAAAAAGATGGAGATGGAAAGGTTGCAAAAAGACAGCCTAAGGGAACTTTTTAACATAATACTGGAAGTCTTAGCAAATGTAGTCATAAAAAAGAACAATATAAAAGGCATTCAAATAGGTACAGATGAGTTGAAAATATCTTTATTCACAGATGACATGATGGTATACTTAAAAGACACAAACATTCCCATGAAAAAACTTCTCAAAGTAATAATTGAATACAGTAAAGTGGCAGGATACAAAATCAACATCCAAAAATCTATAGCATTTCTATATACAAACATCAAATTGACTGATTTAGAACTAAAGAAAGGAATCCCTTTTATCATAGCCACAAAATGTATAAGATAACTAGGGATAAACCTGACTAATGAAGTCTAAGAATTTTACAAATAAAACTGAAAAATTTTAAAAAGATATTGAAAATGGCACAAAAATGTGGAATGATATCCCCTGTTCCTGTATTGAAAGAATGTATATAATTAAAATGGGAATTCTACCCATATTTAATTCAATTCCAATCAAATTACCAGAGACATTCTTCACCAGTCTAGAAAAGACAATCAAAGAATTTGTCTGGAATCATAGAGCTTCTTAGTTGTACACTGTATGGTGAAGAGAATCTGGGTCCTTGATGTGGATGGGCAAAGGAAAAAGGAAGTAAGTATGGTATTATGGCATAGTCTGTGTTACAACATTAGCACCATTATGAGTAGCCTCAATGAGTCAGCCCACTGACCTGAAGGCCAATCCTGCCCACTCTGTTTTTGAGTAGCCTGTTAGAATGGTTTTTACATTTCAGTTGTGGAAAAAAATCAAAATAATATTTTTCAGCATGTGAAAAATAATGTGAAATTACAATTTCAGTGTCCATAATAAAGTTTTACCAGAACATTAAAAAAAAAATCATATTGCCAAAGCAATCCTGTGCAAGAAGGGTGGACCAATGGAATAGAATAGAGAACTCAGAAATAAACTACAAAACATACAGCCAGCCAACTGCTTTTTGACGAAGGATGCTAGTAAATCCAGTAAAAAAAGAAAACCTTGATAGCAAATGGTGCTGGAAAAACTGGGTCTCCCACCTGCAGAAACATGAAGCTGAATCTCTTCTTTCACCATTAACAAAAATCAACTTAAAATGGATCAAAGATCTGAACCTGAGTCCTCAAGCTATAAACCACTGGGGAAACTCTGGGAGACATTGGGGTAGGCAAAGACTTCTTAAATAAGGCCCCAAAGCAGAGGAGAAAATCCCAAAAGTAGACTACTGGGATTACACCAGATCAGAGGGTGAGAGATAGGGAATCAAGAATGGCAAAAATAACAAAATATACAGGAAACAGGAAATGGAAAGTTGTTTGTTTAACAATAACATGTATGTTGATGTGCTTGATTGAGTCAATATACAGTGTATTCTGGATGGGAAATCTCATTTTGTTTGCTGTGATGATGTATAGTGAATGAATGTAAATAAATTTAAATAAAAATAATAATAATTATTAAAAAAAGAATTTCCTGCACAACAAAGGACACAGTAATTAGTATGAATTTACAGCCCTCAGAATGGGAGAATATTTTTGTAAACTATGCCTCAGATAAGAGGGACTGATAACTAGAATGCACAAGGAATTCAAATAGCTTACCCCCCTACAAAAAAAAAAAGACTAACCCAATTAATAGATGAGAATATGAGCTGAACAAAAATTGCTCTAAGGAAGACATATGAACAGCCAAAAGGCATATGAAGAAATGCTTACCATCCCTTGTACTAAGGGGGATGCAGATTAAAACCACAATGAGATACCACTTAACCCATCACAATGGTGAAATTAAAAATATAAAAAATGTTAAGTTTTGGCAGGGTTGTGATAAAAGGGGAACCCTCCTTTGCTGTTGGTGGGAATGCAAGTTGGTCCAGCCACTGTGGAAAACAATATGGAGGTTCCTCAAAAACCTTCAAATAGAACTATCATATGATCCAGAAATTCCATAACTGGGTATCTACCCAAAGGACAGGAGAATGATCAATCAGAAAGTGCTTTCACATCAAGTTTTTATTGCAGCATTATTCATGATTGCTAACCCATGGAGCCAAACTTTATGTCCATGAACAGATGAATGGATTAAAAAAGTGTGGCACATATACTCTATGGAATACTATTCAGCCATAAAAAATAAGACCCTGGTATTTTGATAGAAAGTGGTCAAATATGGAAGATTTATTGCTGAGTGAAGCAACCCAGGCTATTAAAGAGATTGTATGTCTCCACTTAGTATGTACCGATTGTACTCTATGGTAGAGATTTAAAGAATGGAGGACATAAAAGCAGTGAAAATGGTTATGGACATTGAAGATAGTGTGGAGGGAGGGTGGGAGAAGGGATTGCAGTGTGGCCATCCCCCCAGAAGATGATTTCTCACTTTCTATCTGTCCATCTCTCTTTCTGGTGAGCACACATGCACTATAGCAAAGAACCTTCAAAGTTCTAGAAGACAGAGTGAAACTCCTGTTAGGGCTAATAGAGCTGGAAGCCTGAGGTTAGAACCAATATTCACTTACCACAAAAATGAACCTATGATTCTTAAAACTTATGCTCAATTGGTTTAGCCTGTGCTGCACAGATGGAACCACAGAGCTGAGATGACAGCACATGTGTATAATAGAGTAAGATACTGAACAAAGTTATTTCTACTGTTGAAAACTAGTGAAGAGAAAAGAAAGAATCCTTAGTAAATACTGGTGCTCCTTGACAATGGATTGGGAATTCAAATCTCTGATACAGCTGTACAAGGAGATTCACATTGTTTCCATGACTACTGACACCTTGTACATTTTGTGGCTCATGGATTAAGGATTCGTCTGCACTTTTAAGACTTATTACTTGAGCTCTTTTCCAGCTGGAACCATGGAGGGCATTCAAGAGAAGAAAAAGGTTCCTGCTGTGGCAGAAACCAAGAAAAAGGCTCCTGTTGCCGTGGAAGCCACTAAGAAAAAGGTTCCTGCTGTGCCAGAAACCCTTAAGAAAAAGCAAAGGAATTTTGTGGAGTTGAAGATCAAGTGCCTGAGAAAGAAGTTTGCTCAAAAGATGCTTCAAAAGGCAAGGAGGAAGCTTATCTATGAAAAAGCTAAGCACTATCATAAGGAATATAGACAGATGTACAGAACTGAGATTCGCATGGCCAGGATGGCAAGAAAAGCTGGCAACTTCTATGTACCTGCAGAACCCAAATTGGCATTTGTCATCAGGATCAGAGGTATCAATGGAGTGAGCCCAAAGGTTCGAAAGGTGTTGCAGCTTCTTCGTCTTCGCCAGATCTTCAATGGCACCTTTGTTAAACCCAACAAGGCCTCAATTAACATGCTGAGAATTGTGGAACCATATATTTCATGGGGGTACCCAAACCTGAAGTCAGTAAATGAACTGATCTACAAATGTGGTTATGGCAAAATCAATAAGAAGCGAATTGCTTTGACAGATAACTCTTTGATTGTGCAATCTCTTGGTAAATTCAGCATCATATGCATGGAGGATCTGATTCATGAAATCTATACTGTTGGAAAACACTTCAAAGAAGCAAATAACTTCCTTTGGCCCTTCAAATTATCTTCTCCATGGGGTGGAATGAAGAAAAAGACCACCCATTTTGTAGAAGGTGGAGATACTGGCAACAGGGAAGACCAGATCAACGGACTTATTAGAAGGATGAACTAAGGTATCCACCATGATTGTTTTTGTAATCTGGTCAGTAAATAAACAGTGGCTGTTTTCAGACTGAAAAAAAAAAAGACTTATTACTTGAAAACTGCATTAAATGAGGTAGCTGCCATAGAAAGTGACCTGATCTGATACAACAGGGCAAAGCAACTTGAAACATTTCTGAGTGAAGTCAGCATTCCAGTGGAATTCGAGAACAATTGTGCTTTACTGGAGGAGGAGTAAATGTCAAGATGCATAGATGTGAGACCATTTGTGTCCTGTTTTATAGGAACATTCAGAAGCTAGAAAAACAGGCATGTCAACAGGAAATGAGGTGCAGATGCCAAAACTGTGAACGAACCAGAAATGGACACGTGTGATTTTCTTCCTCTCTCGATAACATTTCTGAGTCTTTCTCAGACTCGCTGCTTGCTTCAATGTGTGTGTGTGTTTATGTCAGTCCAGGTTGTCCAGAATGGCTGAAACCCATGATCTGCACAGTTTCTTGCCTCTCATCTACAAACCAAAGCAGGCTAAGGTGTCCACCAGAAAATGTTGGGTCTCCAACTTCTCCAAGCAATTAGAAGCTAAAGGAATGTGGGTCTTTTCATGTCCTTTACAACTGTAATCAATCCTCCAGTTTTCTCACTGTACTTACTTTTTTTCTTTTCTTTTTCTTGAGAGGTTTTTGCTATAGTGCATGTACCCTGGCCAGAAAGACAGAGAGACAGAGAGATAGAAAGCAAGAAATCATTCCCTGGGGGGATGTCCACACCGCAATCTCTTCTCCTCCATTCTCCTCTGGGGATCGTGGGCACTCACACACATGTGCCTGGCATGAGTTTAAGCCACGGGTCCAGGACTCGACTGCGGTCGGCTATGTGGGAATTAAGCAACATATACCCATTATGCTAACTGCTGATCCGATATGGTACTTACTTTTGATAATTATACCTCAATGGCCATTATTCTGCCTAGTATGTTTCTCAAGTCAAGCCATCCGATATGGTACTTACTTTTGATAATTATACTTCAATGGCCATTATTTTGCCTAGTATTTTTCTCAAGTCAAGCCAACCCATGGTTAACATTTTTGTGTGAAATTCCTTAACCCAGTCTAGATGGGCTGTCCAAACTGGGCTCCTGAAGCACCAGCACTCATGACATCAGCTCCACCTACTTCCTGCTCTTGTGAATATTGACCATGCTCAGTTTTTAATTTTTATTTATTTATTTATTTATTTATTTATTTATTTATTTATTTATTTATTTATTTATTATAAAAATCAGCATGGCTCTAAACATCTTAATCCAAACCCTATTCATTAGATTCAGGGCTGCTTCACATTCCCTACTCCCTGTTTCTATGCCATGGACTCAGCATGGACATGCATTCCTGGGATTCAGTTGGCAGGGGAGGGCTACACATCCGGTATTGGCTAGATTATGGACCTTGTGCAATTGCCTCCTCTCGGAGGGCCTAGGGTTTTCTCCTGGAAGGTGGGGTTGACAAAAGTGAATCTGTCACCAATGGGAATTTCCATGTTGCAGCTCCAGTGATAGTTAAGGGCCCACTGGTGGTATGGCCATTGGAAGCTTGTTCCCAGAGGCAAGGCTGGCCTGTGACAATGATAGTACTAGAAAGTTGGGAAGGTGCCAACTTAGGCTCTGCTGCAGCAGCAGGTGGCTGCCCAGATGCCTGGCACATCGGAATAACTACATATTGGGAATTCTCAGTGTCATTCGTCCCTTCTTTTGTGTTGCATCCTTCTCAGCTCAGTCCAAACTCTCCCACCTGGTTGCTAGGGCAGTCAGTCACCCAGGCATGGAACATGGGCCTCAGCCCCTTTCTCTTCTGTGCTGGGTAAACTACTGGCTAGGACGTCACTGTGCTAGTCACCAGTTATTCATCTCCCACAGGGCCATTGTAGAGACCTAGGAGAGAGGAACTTTGTTGTTTTTTGCACCATATAGGAACAGGCACAAGGCTCCCCAGTGTCATCTAGGTCCTGAGAATATGCCTCATCTGGAACAGGGCTCCCTGTCGTGTGTCTCTGCTGGGTCCTCAGCTCAGAGCCGCTGAGCTGATCATGTGCAGGGGCCCTCCAAGTGTAATCTCTGTTACCTAGTCTTCATGGAGCCATGTGATGTGGACTGGTATTCTACTTCACAGATTTTGAGATGGAGGGTGGAATGGCAATGCCTTTACAAGGTCAGCTGGTCTGTCAGTCCTCAGAGTTTGCATGCCTAACCATTCATAGGCACTCCCTCAGCCTGGGCAGTGTTCCTGATACTTCTCCCCATTCTCTGCCTTCACCTCATCAAAGAGACGCAGGTGTTCCTCCTGCTTGTGCCAGCAAGGGCCTGGCCTGCATCCTTTTGAAGGACTAATGGCTCAGCTTTACAAGCTTCTTTCTCATCCCAAGTGTGACATTGGGGAACAGCATAGTGCATGCATTGGAGTGTGAGTGGCAGGCTAAAAAATGACCAAAAATCCACCATGTTATTGAAGCCAATTGAAAGAAAAACTGGAGAGGGGAGGAAACAGTAAATGCAAGGTCAGGTTTTACACTATGTTTTGGGTTAGGATGATTATAATAGTCAAGGTGACATGCCTGCGTAGGCGACAGGGGCAGCTATTGGGATTCTTTGTGGGAGAGGCTATGGTCCCCCTAGTAGACTCTGAGGGAAGTGGAGCTGACTGTGCTCAGTCCAGTGCCTTTTCTGGTGCATCTGGGAAAGCCCCCTACCCTGTAAGAGAGGCTAATGTGAGAACCATTGGCACAGGTGGTATGGTACTGGTTCCTCTTGGGCCATGATGGCAGCCACAGTGGTTGGGGATGGTGACCTGGCCCAACTCATCGCTGGAGACTCCAGTTGATCTAGAAATGGCAGTGGAACTCCAGGGAGACAGAGCAGCTGCATCATTGTGTTCCCCTGGCCTCCCTTCACTTGAGGCAAATCCCAGCCTCATGACAAGTTCAGCCCTCCTCCCTCCACAGCACGTCTTTGTAGACTGCACTGCTGTCTGAGTAGTCTGAGGCTTGCCTTGCTATTAGCCAACACCAGCTTCTGGAGACTCCTCCAGCGTGGCCTAGCACCCTCCCCTATCCCACAGTCACATGCCCCACCCCAGTCCTCCTCATCCTTAGGAAGGGCTGCAGTGTGGTTGGCTAACCCCAACTTGGCAAGGACAATGTGGTCTCATCTCTCCAGGTGGGATCCTGGCATGGCCATTGATGAGTATTCAGTCCATTTCTTGAGGCTGGGGAAGTCGGGAGGTTCATAAAAGTCTTGAAGAAATGTGTCCGACCATTTGCCTAGAAAGGAACAAATGACACTAAGACGATAAGCAGGCAGTACCATCAGAGGTTTATCATATCCTTCCCAGATCCCTCCCACAGTTAATATGAGGCACAGGTTTCTTCTGAAGAGATGAGTCATCCTCCATGTGCAGTGGGTGTGGAGGAATATTGAGTGTGACCCGAGGGGTGCAGGCTATTCCATATACGTCTGACTTGGGCCCCTGCAGAGGTCAGGCAGGCCTGACTGTGGTGGGCATGAACTCCCTGAGAACTAGCTCTGAGCCTCTAGTGTCCCCTCTGCTCTGCAGAATGCCTGGGCCCATTCACAATGTCTGTCTCCTTTTTCCTGCAGGGATGATCCCAGACCTCACCCTCTGGTGGAAATCACAAGATGAGTGAGAGCCAGGCTTCCACTTAGCCCTCCCCAGCCACAGTCCCTGAGGGTCGCCCAGCCTGGGGACTGGAGCCCTTTTTTTGGTCCCAGAGCCCACTCACTTCGTCACTTGCTCATCTTCTTCTAAAACCCAGGTGACATTTCCATACCTAGAGAAGGCCAGGAAGGTGTCACATGGAGGGTATTGTCCCCTTCTCTTTTATGTAAGTAGCTGGGCAGTCAGATCCTCCGGCCAGAAGAAATGCGGGAGAGCAGAGGTTTCCCGTCCTCCATTCACTTGTGTGCATTCAGTGCTGGCAAGCAGCCAGCATACTGTAGGTCTTTTGTGTATGTTTGTTGAATGAATGAGCCCCAAGGTACTCCCTTGAGGTCTGAGTGGGCACAGGGCCCCGTGCCAGCCTGCAGGGTCCTGGTCTGGCCCCACCCAGTCAAAGGCCCCAGATGAGAATAGAACTTTCTTGACAGAGGTGAAACCTGCTTTTCCTGCAGCCACACGAAATGAGGCAGAGGCAGAGAGCTTCCCCCTGGGAAAGGAACACCCTTAGCACAAACACTGGAGCCCTGAAGCTCGTGTGCAGCTCAGGTCCAGGGTAGGGTGTTCCACACCACAATTCTTGAGGGAAGTTCTTATCACAATGCTGGAGAGTGACCTTCACAGCACTGTGGTTTCCACAGAAGGAAACTGATGCTCCAAAAGGTGAAGTGAATTCCCAGGACCCCAAAGAATATAGGTAGGTCAGTGGGCCATGTGCCCTGGACGGTTGGGACTCACCTTCGGAACAGCATGTTCAGCACCTGGTGGCAGGTGGCAAATTCCCTGTAACTGTTCAGGAACGCAGGGATAGCATAAGGGTCATCACTCAGCATGTCTTGTACCAGATGTTGAAAAATGTCCTCCACTTGGTCTATGGGGAAGCTTGCCGCACTGCAGGTGTCCTCTGGGGATGCAAACACTTCCACTTCACAAGGAACAGGACAAAGGAGTCAGGATCCAACAGAACAGTAGCAATGTACAAATTGATGCCTTGCAGGAGTGTACAGTGAGAAGCACACATCAAGAATTTTCTGGTTTTCCAGGAAATGCAAAAAAGAAAAAAAAAAAAAAGAAAGAAAATATGTCATGATCCCCTTGGGCAAGGTTGAGCTTTCCAGTGCGGGTGGAGGAAGAGAGGAATCTGAGACCCACAGGGAATGACTGTGGAGCACTCGTGAGATAAAGCCCTGGCTGGCAAAGGACTTGGGATTCTCCAGGTCAGTGTCCAGAAGAGGCCACCCAGATCATGTCAGGCCCTGGGTATAGATGCCCCTCCCTTTTGGACTCCCTCTTGGTGGCATGATGGCCCTGGCCCTTGCTCAGGAGGTGGAGTGGGTCAGCCCTTCACCCAGCTCCTCCTGCCCTCCCGTGTGACACTTTGCCAAGACAGTAGCAGCCAGCCCAGGGATAGCAGGGCCCTGCCCAGGCCTTCTCCCTTCTGGTCACAGGAACTTTGGCTGCCACATCAGGCACAGACCTGAGTGAGTCAAGACTGTCTGCCAGCGTGCCAGGCAGGGCTTTTCCAGGGCTCACAGTCTGTATGGGAAGAGGCAGCCCACAGTGCTTGTCTCCCCAGCCTGCCACCACATCATGTGCCACCAGGTTCCCCACCTTTTACAAGCCCTTTTGCCCTCCCTTCATGTGCCCCACCCATACATGGTAAGGTCACAGTGGTGGCCTGGACTGTATTAAGCCGTCCTGGCTGTCCTATGTTACCTCTGGCATGCTGTGGGGAATGTCCCGGGGACCCCTGGCCTGAGATTGGATCCAGCACTCAAAGTGCAGGAAAAGTCCCCTGCTGCAGCATTTGCAGAGGCCTGCATCTCAGGGACATTTAGCACAACTGAACATGGCTGGAGTCTTGTCTCCAGTGAGCATGGTAGGGGCTATCAGTGCAGAGTGGGAGGCTGGTAACCAAGGTTCTGAGTTCTGTTGTGCTCTGTTGTCAAGGAAGTGAGGTCATTTCCTGTGGCATCCTTTCCTTAGCTAATTTCATAGAGCAGATCTCCCAAAGAACCCAAAAGGGCTGCTAACTACCCACTGTCCTGCCCTCACCATGTCCTAACTGCAGAGTTCTACCTACACAAACCCCTACTGTCCTGGGGCCAGCCAGGGTCAAGTCAGTACCAAGCTTTGAGGAGATACAGCTGTTTTCAGTCCTAGATAGAATGCTCCTTCTTAACACCTGCATGACCCTGACCAGCTACTGGGTTCTCCCTGTTTTTCTGCTGCTTCCCATCTGCTCAGGGGAGTTCTTCTGGCCTGTCCTCCCTACTGGTGTGACCAGCTCTCTACACCTGCAAATACCTGTAATGCCTTGGGAGCCTGAGGGCTACTCTCCCAGGAGCCTAATTCACACAGTAGGAGATGAAGAATTACAAAATGGTGGGACAAAGGGGGAAACACAAGTCCAACCAGATGGACCCCACAGTGTAGGCTTAGAGAGTCACTTCCCTCTAGGCTTCATTCTCTGCCTGTCGCCACAGGAAAGTCAAAGTCAGCTGGATTAAGATAGCTTATCCCGCTGGCTTTCCGACACTTCAGCGGCTTTATTTCTATCAAGAATCAGACCCAAGGTCCACTTCTCAGCAAACAGGGTGGACAACTCCACCACGACCCCCCAAATCTCCATCACTTTGTGCCCAAGATGCTTCCTTTCCTTCTCTTAAGTATAAATCTTTGTAAGAATGAACCTGAAGCAACTCCTTTCTTGAGACCTGTGTGGGCTTGGTCCCCTCTGCTACCTCCCCCAGGTCTAAAACTTTGTTCCCCACACCTAAACCCTATAACTGAATCCAGTTCAGTTAAATATCAGATCCAATTCAAACGTGGACCCAGTCCAGTCTCAATACTGTTTATTTAAACTCACAGAGCTCAGAACACAGTTTGGTGGAGCTCGAAATCCAAGAGAGAAGTTGCCTAGGACCCCAGTCCCAAACAAGGGAGCACTGAGCACAATGGCTCTGCGAGGACCATGCATGGTCACTTGGTCGCAAGCGATTTGTTTCTTTTCTTTTTTCTTTCTTTCTTTTTTTTTTTTTAGTTTCCCACATTTAAGGGAGAAAGAAAGAGTTTCCAAAATGAGGGAGAGGGCCCTGCTGGCCTGCCCTTCAGCTGGAGCGACTGAAGTCCCCCAGAACTGCATGTGCATGGAGGCAGAGAAACAGGGCAGTGAGGGGATGCTCCATTCTGCCAGGACGGTGGAACCTGCGGTTTCAGTGAAGCCTAGCAAGACCTTCACAAGCGATTTGTTTTGATGCAGCTCCTGATGCTGAGTTGTCAAAAAAACATTTAGAAAAAGGAAAATTTAAGAGAGTTTATTTAAATAAGGGTGGGAAGTATAAATCGGGCAGTCTCTGAGTAGATGACTTCTGAGAGACTATGGCCAAACTCACGTTTTACAAGGAATATATGTGGGCAGAAGGGGAAATTGACCTGTGTCATAAAGAAGGGAGGTTCTCGCACAAAACTCTAAGCGAGGGAGTGAGGTAGAGTGGTCATTGTTTACTGGTGGAAGGTAGACTGCACAGAGAGCCAAAGATGGGCTTTCTGTGACTGGCTGAAATGTGAGTAGCATTACTGGCTGTAACTCAGTAACCAACTCAGTAATATATATACACACACACACACACACACACACACACACACACACACACACATATATAACTCTGTGTGTGCGCAGGTGTATATACATGCCTAACAGGTACAAATTATGGCTCACCAGAGGGATCCAGTGTAGGAGTAAAGGGGTCACTTTAGGGCAGAATATCTTTCTTTAACACATTCAATCCCTATACAATTTTACAGTGTAGAGCATGGTTTTTCTCAGCACAAATATTGTGCATATCAGTGAAAACAAAGACAATACCCTATACATTATCATCAGCAAACGACTTTTCATTTTTGTGTCAATTAAACATACTGTAAAATTTTTCTCTCAATTATTCCCTCTCCTTCCAACCCCATGTTACTGATCTGCTCTACCCCCCACCTTGTTATCTCTAGTATCCACAGCTGCTCTTTCTAATAGTCTCACTGCAATTTTTGGCAGAGTAGTAGTCCATAGATGACCTAGGCCACATGTTTTTCAACCCACTCCTTTCTTTTTGGACATTTGGGTTGATTCCATGCCCTAGCAGGTGTAAATAATGCTGCGGTAAACATGGATGTACAAGTGTTTTTCCGACTGAAGGTTTTCCTTTCCTTTCAGGAACTACGTAAGAGTAGAACTGCTGGGTTATATGGTAGGTCTATCTGTAGCTTTCTGAGGAATCGCTGCATTGCTCTCCAGAGGGCTTGTACTAATTTCCATTCCTACCAACAGTGTAGGAGAGTTCCCTTTTCACCACTGCCTCAACAGCACTTATCATTCTTTCTTTGGAAAACCTTGACTGTTCTGCCTGGGGTTAGGAGGTATCATGTTTTGCTTTTGATTTACATCTCCCTGGTGATAAGGGATATTCAGTATGTCTGTATATATGTTGTGCCATTCGTATGCCATCCTTGGAGTGTTGAGCATGTTTTTGGCCATTTGCCACTCATCCCTGGAGAGTTGTCAGTTTGGGTTATTTTCCAATGTTCAATTAGATTCATAAATTTTTTGCGGTCAGCTGCCCAATTTCCATCTATTCTGGTTATCAGTCCCTTATCCAAGGTATAGTTGGCAAACATATTCTCCCACACTGAGTCTTGTCTTGTTACTCTAATTATTGTGTTGTTTTTGTTTTTGTTTTCTGAAAAAAGGTTTCTTATACTAATGTAATCCCACTCACCTGTTTTTTGGACTATTCCTGTGCTTTAAGAGGGATTTGTGTAAGAAGTTTTTGCCTATTCCAAGGTCTCCAAGAGTTCTGTGTTTTCCACCAGTAGGATTATAGTTTGAGTTTTTGTTTTTAGATCTTTATTCCCTTTCGAGTTGGTTTTTGTTAATAGTGAGAGCTGGGGTCCAGTTTCATGCTACTGCAGGTCAATATCCAGTTTTTCCAGCCCCATTTCTGAAGAGATTTTCCTTTTCCACTGGATTGTCTTGTGCCGTTTGCCAAGGATCCGTTGAATGTCTTTTTTAGTGTTTATTTTTGGATTTTGGTTTCTGATCCATTGGTCCACATGCCTGTTTTTGTGCCAGTACTATGCTGTTTGGATTATCACAGCTCTGTAATAGGTTTTGAAATCAGGAAGTGAGGTACCTTCTACTTTATTTCCCGTACACAGTGTTGTTTTGTTAACCTGGAGTCTTTAATGATTCCATCCACATGTTATGATGCCTTTTTTGTATTTCTGTGGGAATATTTCTGATAGTTTGACCAGAATTGCATTGAATTTGTATACCCCGTGTAAGATTGACATCTTGGGTATATTAATTCTTCTGATCCAATACTTTTATGTATTTTTTTCCTAATGTTTCTCAGTTTTGGTGATAGCCATATTCGATTTTTGGGGGTTAGTGCACTCCTAGATATCTGAATTATTTGTGGCTGTTGTAAATGGGATCGCTGTCTTCAATTCTATCTCAGTTTGTTTATTGTTCATGCATAAAAATACTATAGAATTTAGTATGCTGATTTTGTTTCCTTCCACTGTATTGTGTTTATTCATCTCTTCTAATAGTGGATGTTTTTAAAAATTTTTATTCCTGTATGAATGCCAGTTACCCAGGACAAACTGGTATCTTGGAATTTATTCACATATCATTGATTTTCTTTTCAGGCCCAAATTTATTTTGGAATTCATAGGGGAACTTATGCTTAGACATTGTACAAAATAATTCCATTATTTTAATTGTAGAAAATAAATATTTTCTGTGAGATCATTACTACTTTTTATGACTCTACTGCCCTAAAATTAAAAAAAAAATAAAAAGTCTAACCTCCTATAGTTTTCTCAAGAGGAAGATTTTAGTGAAACAAATCTAATTTTTTTTCCTAAAGTCTTTTAAAACTGACTTTTATTCAGGTGGAGTTTCTGAAGTCTCACTAAATGAAGATAGAAAAAAAGCTAGTCTTACCAAAAACTGTTCTTTTTAGTAGCCAGCTCTCAGTAGTTTATGTATATTCTTTTTGATTTTCTTTGTTTTTGCCAGGTGACCCTCATCCAGGTTAAGTGATTGAAATTGGTTGAGAATGGGCAAGGCAGGACAGAAATGCAGGTTTTGGATCTTACCTTCCTACACTTACATTATCTAGTTACGTTTCAGGTAGTTCAG